>NW_010331292.1:0-2784 GCF_000700745.2 Antrostomus carolinensis | reverse complement strand
AATCCAGCTTTTGGGCAAATGGGTTGCATTGGACAGGGTGTCATCACTTTCTTGTTCTGCCCTCTCCCCTGCCAGTTTTTGTCTGGCTGTAGCAAGGAATTTGTCCCTAGAGCTTTTTAGGTGGTGAAGTCGGTGGATCAGGGCTGACTGTACCTCTTGCAGCCCTTGCAGAGTGTTGTGGGTACCAGGGGCCATGCAAGTGGAGGAAAGGGCTGAAAGGGAGGGTATGCAGAGATTAGAGCTTAGGGATGTGCTGTGGTTAAAGATAGGCCTTTACTTGCTATGGGAGCCCTCCATACCTTTGCTCTCTTGTTCTCCTCGTTTCTATCCTGTCTTCAGAGAGCTTCTGGGGAGCCCCAGGACTGTTGCTTTCCCAGTCCAAACAGAGGCCTTGCTGGGTAAGCACAAAATCATCCTGTAGGAAGCCTGTCACTTGGTATTGTGTTCATGGTCCATCATTTGATGCTGTTTCTGCTGCATATAGATGAAAGGCAGGATGGAGATGTGCTTGTGGCTGTCCATGATCCCTGGTCACTCACAGAGCCAACCCCAGGGCAGCTGCACTCCCCAAAGCATTTGCTGTGGGGCGGGTGGCTGATGAGCAAGAGCAGACCCCATCCCTTGCAAAGTGGATCTCCCCTGATCACTGCCTAGGAGGTCTGGCAGTGTCCATGGGGCGTGTTTTGATGCTGCTAGAGGTCAAGCTTGATAATGAATGAGTCTTCCTTGATTTGCTGTGATGATAGCTTTAGGACTGTGGTGTGACAGATGCACTCCTGTTTGAACTCACTGAACTCTGGTCCAGGCAGATGCTCAGCAAGGAGGCCTAACCAAAGTTAATGCTACTGTGTGAGGCTATCAGTGAGAAATCAGCACCAAACTGCCAGAAAAATGGTTTAGCTGGAGACTGAGCTGATAAGTGGCCAAAACGGCATTAACACAGCAGAAAATCTGGCTACAAATCAAACACTTTACACTATAAATATCTGCAGTCATCAGGGTCCGTTGAGCTCTCCCTCCATAGCAGCTGGCTGTGTGGCAGTCATCTCCCCTTGAGTAGGGGATGTCTTTCAAGGTTACCCCTCGAGGCTGAGAGATCCTTTACATGACACCAGACACTGATGGGTTGATAAGTGACATTTTTTGCATGCATGTAAAATTTAAGATATATATAGAAAGCTTAAGTGATAATCTTTGTACCCCACACTAACTTAAAGTGTGGTAAATAGTATTGACTGCCATCCGTCTGTACTTATTAAATATTTTACATACCTAAATCTACTGATTAGAGCTCAAAAAACTAACTACTAGCTCAGATCTGTCTGAGTGATCTCTGACTTTTCTCCTGTGACATTGAGTTGAAGGTGCACTGTGGGATTTTAAGTCATCTTTTCTCCTGTTCTGCTCTGTTTTTTCCCTTGCTGAGATCCTGCATCCTCTGTTGGTTCAGCTTACAGCGAGCTTTCCAGTTTGCTGTGGGTGGGATGGGGTGGATTTGTGTTCTGGCATCAGTGTTAGATCCCCAGTCCCATCCCAGCTGAGAGGGAACACTAAGAGATTTCCAACACCGAGCCAGTGCAGGAGCTGGCATAACACTGATTCTACCTGGTGTCTTCAAGGGCTGGAATAACAATAGGAGGGATGGGCTGTGAGATGGAGAGCCACTTACAGATGTAAGGTGATGGAGGCAGAGCTGCTGTGGTTGCTGTGGTTTGCTGCTGGGTTAGGATATGTGCTGGCAGTGCAGAGCACACAAAAGAGCTCAAATCTACCTGAGTGTCTCATCCCTACCCAGAGGTGGCCCAGGCAGACTGGGCCTGCTGCAGGAGGTCAGCAGTGCTTTAGTACTGCTGTATCTATGATGTGGCTGTATCCAAACTTCTAGGAACTCTTTACAGAAGAACAAACCTGATCCCATTAAAATGAATAGACTTTGAGTCTCTCAACCCTTTTGGTGGCTTTGGAGACTTCTGCCTGTATGGTCAGTTCAAAGAAGTGCTGCTATGCTGGGACTTAAAAGTGGCATCTAAGGGATGGTCATGAAGTGTCTAGGGAGGAAACCAGACTTTAAATAGCTGCAAACATAACCATGGTCTGGGAGCTGAGCCCTGTTACCTGTATGTGTAGATTAGCATTGCATTAGATGGAGGCTTGGCTGTTTGCACAGAGCTGATCGTACTAGCTGAATACTTGTCCCACTGCATCATCTCTTCCAGAGTGGAGAAAAATAGCTGAACAAATGGAGATGTGCAGGTGATCTGCAGTTCAGGGACTTGCTTTCTGTCTTGTGGTTTTCAGCATTTTTTTGTTTTATTTTTCACTGCTGAGCTCTGAAGGGATTTGGATGGTTGACTCTCCCCAGCCTGCTGGCCTTGGCAAGAAGGCTTTAGCTTCTCAGCCTGAATAAGATAACTGTGCAAGCGTGAGTGTTCCAGCCAGCTTGGACCTAGAGCTGATTTATTACTCAATAGAGCCATTGAGGAGCTGGAAATTGGATGTGATTTATACTTGGGGCCAGCGCTGGCTTGCTGGGATGAATTCTGTTCAAGGCATCACCTGTGACTGCAGCTTTCCCTCTCTTTTGCTTCCAGAGCAATAATACTGAAGGGTTTTACAGTGACCTCCCCCTCCTCACGGCAGGCCCAGCTGACAGTGGGGATCCCACTGCTGCCCCTCCACTTTCTTCTCCTTGCCCACACAGGATTAGCCAGCTCAGATACAATCTCTTCATCCCTACTGAACTGCTGAGAGAGGCTGCACTGGCTGCTTTTGGGCAAAAAAACC
>NW_010331291.1:0-729 GCF_000700745.2 Antrostomus carolinensis | reverse complement strand
GGGCTGCCCCGAGCCCGGCCCCGCGCCCGCATCCGTGCGGTGCTCCCGGTGCCCGGCGCCCCGGGAAGAAGGGGAGCGCAGGTGGGGTCCGTGCTTAGCACTCACCCGCCGGGGAGCCCGCACCAGACCCTGCCTTTCCGGAGCCATGTGGCGTGTCGAGCTGGCAGCCCATTTGAAAGAGCATTCCCTGGATTTCATTTCCAGGGGACGCTATTTGTGACTCAGCAGCGAGGGCTGGAGGGCTGATGGCTTCGGCCACGCTGTGCATGCACACGCACATGCACACGCACACGCGAGTCAAGTGGGCCTGGAGCTTCTTTGCTGCCGGGGAGACTGTTAAAGGCCCGCCAGACTGAATGCACCAAAGTAACTAACACAGCCTGGATGAGCTGATTCTTTGTTTTTTTTTAAGGAGGGGTGAGGAAAATACGCCAGGTTAGCTCGCCACGCTCCCAGCTGTTGGAAGGAGTTAACTTGTGAGTGAACCAACCTGACAGCACTTCAATTCGGTCGTAAAAACAAAGTCCTGTGGTGATTTTTTTTTTCTCTTCGTATTTTAATGCCAGATGTTGAACGATATCTAAACTGTATTTTATTGCTTTGTGAAGCTGTTTAGATAATGCCGGTGTTGCAGGAGATGATCTGCAAAGGGCGCAGAAGGGAAGGGGTAGGGGGGGAGGGACAGGGAAGCGGGCTGAGGTTCGCATGGTCGCAGGTTTCTCCTCCATC
>NW_010331290.1:14836-39805 GCF_000700745.2 Antrostomus carolinensis | reverse complement strand
CCCACTGTCCATGTCTCCGACAAAGATGTTACACAGCCCCAGCCCCAATACCAACCCTTGAGGGACACCACTCGTCATGCTAACCTTAAATATAGATAAGAGCAATCTGATCATGTCAGTGAAGGTATTTTGGCAATAGGTGTCAATAGCTCACATGCAAGTGAAATTGTCAGTTCTCAATGAAGACTTATGTGAGTAAGCTCAGCAATTATTCCATTGCTATATAGTTACAATAACTAAGGAAGCTTTGGTTTTATTTTGGAAGATCATCTAGTAAAGTATTGCAGTTACCTGCCAGCCAATATACAGGAACTGTACAGAGGAAAACAGTTACTGAACTGCTACCTTAAAAGCATTATGTAGACAATATTTTTTTTAGGTTTCTAGCAAGAGCCTCACATAACCCTACCTTTTATTAAGAAAAAAAAAAAAAAATCAATTTAAGAGGATTCCACTATGTATCTGAAAAGTAGCTTGCATTGCAGAATTTAATAGGATTATACTATTGATTCCATCTTTACAATGCTAGCTAGTATTTGCTACTTGTGAACTGCAGACTATTATGTGACCGAACACAAGGGAAGAGGGATTAGTTTGTAAAAGAATAAGCAGCTTTCCCTTAAACTGCCCTGAACCAAACATATATACCTGTTTTGGTCTCTGTTAGTAAATGCCAACTAACAAAACACCAGTGGCAGCACCTTCTAAAACCAGGTATCTTCATATAATCACTTGCTCAGTCTCCAAGTAGAAGGTAATCAAGCCTCTTGTGAGCTGGTATCTCTTGCTGTAATGCAGCTGTTTTACAGTTTCTCTAGAAAATTCTGCCTGTATATCTTTAACCAAACAAAGGCTACTAAAAAGTTGTCTGGAAACCCAGGTCGTGTACTGGTTCTCCTGACAATAGAAGGTACCTTCTGATATTTTTTAATTTAATGGGTAAATGCCCAATTGAAGTATCTTTACCATAAAAATGTATTTTTTGGAGGGGAAGGTAACTGTTCCTAACTGAGAAAATAATTTTATGTACTACGTCACTTCCTTACATACCAGCACTATTTATTATTACTGTATTAGTGACCATAATCACTCCTTCATGTTTCCAAAATCATTTGGCCTCTGACCTTTGTTACCCTTCATGATGACAAGTATTTCTATAAAATAGAATTTGTAAGATTTTGAGAAAATACTGGGTTTTTTTTAAAATTAGTTTCATATAGGAGTAATTTTTCTCCAGTTCTTCTTCCCCCATTTCCCTAATGAAATCTCTTTATGGCTGTCTTTAGTAGTGAGAGTTCACCAAGCTGTTGCTTCCCCTTAGTTTGAGATGAACCTGCTCTCAGAAAGCAGATGGCCAGCTGTTAAAACATCAGTACAGCAGAGCTGCATTGAACTTGTTAAGGTTGAACACCAGCAAAATGCTGAGATCCCAGAAAACAGAGATGTCTCTGGGATGAACTTTAAATTCACAGTTTTCACTGACTCGACAGCTCATGCTGAACTGTATCATAAGGGTAATGGTCTGACAAATTGGTATAAATTATATGTTGTCTTTACCTCCCCATATTGTGGTAGGTGGAAACAAGTTACTTTTCTGTGGAATGGTTCTTCTCTATTTGCTTCTTCTGTTTTTGGTAGTAAATAGGTAAGCATGTGGAGAGAGAGACCTTCAGTATCTAACACTTTAAACCTTTGTACTCAATTGCCTTTACAGTTCTGAAGGCTGCAGGTGTTGGAGGGGTTCAAACTTCCAAGAACTGAAGGAGCAAACAAATAAAAAGTTGAGTCAGAACATCAAGATTACAACAAAACACATGAAGAGCAAATATCTGTCCTGCTAGCTTTGTCGGAGTGGTTTTCCCCCTCCCAACTGGTTTATGCTGTTGCCAGTAGTTAACTACTGTCTTACATGGAGCACAGCTTGCTGACAAGCCACATACGTTCAGCCTGGCTCCGTTTGAATTTAAACTAACTTAATACCAATAGAGGTTTCTAGACCTGAGGCATAAGGCTTGTGATCTTTTGTTTAGTCAGGCTTTTCCGTTGATGTCAAACAATAGCAGTTTCTCTCTTTGGATCTATCATGTCCTTATTCAGAACAAAATGTGGTAATATGAGATGAAAGTGAAAACAAGCCAGTGACCTGTGTAGTTATAGGGATTAAAGTTGTGTGAGTTGTGAATGCTTCTGTAAATCTCACTGGAGGAATAATTTCTTCTTGGAAATGAAACAAACATAGATGAGACATTTCTCTCCTTTGCGCTACTTTATTCAATTAATATTTGAAATACTTTGAAAATTTGTGACTCTTCACTGAGTGACCTTAGCTGTAACTGGCTTGTCAGTCTCATTTATTGAATTTATGCATTAGAAGAATACTAGAAAACTCCATCAGTTTTGCACAGTAGCAGGGACCGCACTTCTACTATTGTTCTTTATTATTTGTTTTTTAGAAAGGAGTCTATTTGCGCCATGATACATGTGCAATTAATGTTGATTGCTGCTAAAGCTAATGTGAATTGTAAGCAGAAAGCCTCCCATCTCTTTTTAGTGAGAGGGATATAGTGTCAGGCAATGGCATTCAGTCAATATTCTCTGTCTCATCAGTCACAGGAGAGGGTAGGGGGACACTGTATCACTGCTATCTATAAAATATTTCTGGAAACAATATGCCTGAGTGCATGGGCTTAGGGAGGACACTGAGAAAATATCATGAAGTGTATCCTGTCCTTTATATGTTTCTGGTAATGCAAGTTGAATTTATTAGCACTTTGTTGCTACAGTAAAAAGCATTCATAAGATTTATGGTTGAAACAATTGCTGTAGATGTTCAGTCCTGTCGTATTTATTGAAGGTTCTGTTGAGCTCATGGCATCCTTTGATTAATTGCCATTTTATAACAAGGACTGTGTCAGAGTTTTTGTGTCACTCTGTTTCATAAAGTTCTACTGGGTCTTTAGGGAAACTGAGTGCAAAAACATTAACTTAACAATGGGTGTGTGGGCAAGTGGTAATAGTAATAACTAATTGACTGCCAGCCAGGATTTATACATTTGGAGAGCATTTCCTCAAGTTATGATTACTTTTGCATTTTAATTTAGCACAGAGTAACCAACTTCTTCTTATTGCTGGAATGAACATCTAGAGTATGCACTGTAACAGCCCCAGAACTTTTTCAACCATTTAAAAAGAAGATGGAAGAGTATATTGCAGTCTCTAGTATTTTCCTTTCCTTTATAGTGCAGTGAAAAGCTAAGAATATTTGCAAATCACAGTAATAGAATAGTATCGGGTTTAGCTTGCAAGAATTCTTGAAGTATTTGAAGACATGCCTGTGCAAAATTGAGGATCTTAATATTTAGATTAACTCCATAGAAGCATATTAGAGGATTAAGGTTAACTTTGAGTGTATCAAATGTGATTTATTGATTATTTATTTATTTATTTATTTATAAGGCCAGTCCTCTTTTGCAGTTTTGGAAACATAATTTAACCTAGAATCTAAAGATTAAGCTGGGTCTTTGCTCTGTGCAAGTTGTCTTCATAAATATCTTATGTGAGGCCCTAATCTGACAGTAGATCAGTTTTATTATTATTGCTTTTGCACAGGTGTCATTGATTTGGTATTTAGCAGGGAATAAAAACCAGAAAACTGATGTAGTTTAGCCATCAAATATTCATATAGCCTGTATTATAAGAATATATTTGCTGTATGGCTAATTTCACAACTCTTACTATTTCACAGGTATTGGACTTCTATCTTTTTTGTCAAAAAAAATTAAATTCAAGTTTACATTTTTGGAATGCACCCTTTCAAAGTGATAACCTTCTGACTCTTATGATTTTCCATGGATTGAACATGACCCTTAGTGATTTGTATCTTATTAACTCATTTGAATTGTATGCTTAGCTTCAAACTCCTTTCCTTCAGTACCTCTAATGGTGTTTGCCTTTATATTCCCTTGATCTGAAAATGTGAATACTAATCAGTTATCACTTCAGTGTAATATTTCAAAGCTTAAAATGTATTGTTGACAAATTCCTTGGTATTTGAGACAGTTAATTTCATCTGTCATTGTGATAAAAGAAATGTGATAGAAGAAATTAAGCCCAAAACTTAAAGAAGGAAGCTAAAATACTTGTTTTTAGTACTGTATATTCCAAGCTTGTTGAATGAGTTAAAACATGTGCAGTAGTGAATTCTTCAAATGACAAAGCAGGATACACCTTTCCCCACACATTTGCAGCACTGAGGATTCGGTTGTGCGCGAAATATTTGCACTTATCCGTATGCATTAATACTAACTTGACACCAGAAGAATGAAACCTGATTTGGTACTGATTTGACTATACATTTAAAGATGGTATGCCCTTTACAGAATCTAAAAGTTAATATTGGAAATTAGATGTTTTCTTTGTCTATTCACTGGAGGATCAGATAGGCTTTTAAATAGATATTTCTGTTAATAACAATAACTCACCCAACAGAACCCCAGAGGAAAAAACCCATCACTTCTGGAGGTCGTCTGTTCCTTTGCTGCTGCACCTCTCCTCTACTTCTCTCTGTGATTCTTATTTATTTATTTTTAAAATCTATTTCTAGTGGAAGAGAAGTTGCAGGACAAAAAAAAAAAAAAAAAAAAAAAAAAAAAAAAAAAAAAGAAAAGAAAATAAAAGCTCCTCAAGTGGAAGGGGTGGAAGATTTGGGAGCAGAGTTGAGCCTGGGAAGAAGACAGGTGAGGAAAAGGTAGATTTTTAGATTTGGTTTTGTTTTTCAGTATCCTACTCTGCACTTAACTGGTAATACATTAAATTAATCTTCCCCTAGTTGAGCCTGTTTTGCCTGTGATGGTAACTGGTGAGTGATCTCTTTGTCCTTATCTACACCCTCAAACTTTCTTAAACTTATTTCCTCACTCTGTCCTGCTGAGAAGGGTGAGTGGGTTAGCAACTGGGTGGGCCACTGGCTGACAGCCAAAGCTAACCTACCACAAGCCTATTTATAACCCGATTTAAAAAAAAACACCAACCAAACAGTGTCAAACAAACAAAAAACCCCACAATTCCAAACAAAAAAAACCTACTGCTGAAAATGTGAAGAAACATAACAAGAATGATGGCAATCATTTGCCATTTCCTTTTCAGAGGGAAATGGAAAATGTTTAGAAATGTCAAATAAAATGCCCCAGCATTTTAAATAAGGCTCTAAAATATTACCTTTTTAAAAATCAGGATTTTTCATTAGTTTCTCCTTTTTTTATATATATATAAAAAGAAAAAGACCACAACAGTTATTGTAAATAAAATATTAAAGAGTAGTAATTTTTATTGCATTGCCTGCAATAGCAATGTAATATGAAGAATGCCATTAAGTCTGGTAAATATTTAGTCTCTGTGCTTATACAAATCCAAACTGACTTTATCTGAGATCAGCTGGACAGCTAACGCCAGTAAATTGTTGATGCAACTGATAAATGGTATGTAATTATTTATGCCTCTCATTACAAATCCATCTCTAAATAAAACAAAGGACACTCAGTTATGTAGATGCTACAAATTGTCTGTATCATTTTGAGGCTGGGCCTGAGATACACAGGAGTCACTAACTTCCATTTTGGGCACCAAACGGAGCGTAGATACCCATATGCAGTTGGTTTGGTATCCTTTCAGCCGCTGTTAGGACAGAGAGAGGACACAAGTAATGCTGTAACAGTAGTTTCCTGGTCCTCTTCCTCTCCCCTGTCTGCACTTGGGTCATTTACGCAGTCTTCCTTGCTCCACTTCTGACCTTGAGTCCCAGGAAAGCTACAAGCATGTGTGGTTGCTCCCAAATAATGAGCAGCAGTTGCCTGGGAGATGGCGTCCATGTAGGAGCAGGGTATCTGCCACTGCACGACTGTCCATGGATACCTGTCTCATGCTGGTACCTGTATAGGCTTTTCCAGTTAGGCATCCCTGTACTTAAACTTTGTGAAGGCCTCAATTGGTAAGTGCTTGTCCATTATGCAGATAAGTTAAATCATGGAAGAACAGTTTAGCAAAACAGGCAGGTAACCACAGCCCTGCTGAAACTGGTGTACCCTGCTCTTTGCTTAAAATAAATGAGAGTGGAAGTCCTGGGAGCTGTTTTTCTGGATAAAGATGTATTTAAGTTTTCAACTTAAGAGGAAGAGGCAGAACAGAAAAGAGGTTTCTAGTGCATAGTAATGGAAGGGTAAAAGAGGACTCTTTCCACCTATGGAAAGGTCCAGACTGCCCGTGCTGGTAGAGACATCATGAGCAGGAGTGGGCATCTCTGCTGTAGGAGGTGTGAATGTTGCCCCTTGTCTGCAGGACCATTTTCTATGTTTCAAGGGTCAGCTGAGTAGTTGTATCGTTACGTTACTTTTGAAAATGAGGTGACAAAAGTGCCCAGTCTATTGCTATTGTGACAGTCAAAAATTGCTTATCTCAATAATTTCTTCCTGTCCTTTATTCACAATTGAAGCATTTTCAAGAGGAGGTTACAAGTTGTAGTCACATGAGTTAGATCTGGTTATGCATTGCTGATTTGGAGAAGATTGTCTTCAGAGCAGTTTTTGTGTGCTTGTTCTTTATAACTCTGCCATTTGTGAGTAAATATTCCTGGATCGTTTCCTTTCAAATATTTACTTGGTTGTCTGTTTTCATGTATTAAGTTTTTTTATGAAATAAGCAAGATAATTTTGAGAAAACATTTTAATTAGAGCCTTAGAAGCTATAAATATTTCACTGTTTAATAAAATAGTGCTGCAAAATGTAAATGATTAAATGGAACATATTTTGGATACTTTAAATTGTATAATTTAAAATGATGCATGCTTTCAAATATCCAGGTGGGACAAAATCTTGATACATTGCAACCCATACTTCTTGTTTCTCGGTGATCAAAACATTTCCTCTCCCACCCCCCCAGTATGATATTGTAAAAAATGGTCCTTCTTTGCTGAAAGCTGCATAAAAACATTAAGTTTTTGGGAACAGAGGTTGGTAACTTGGTTTACATTTTTTTTCTTCAGTTTATGGACTACTGATTTACAGGATGATGCAATCTCTTTAACTGTTGTAGAAGATCATACAGAAATCATAAGTAATAAAGAAGCTGATAATGTGAAGCATCAGGGTCAGGCAATAGGATTTAGGAGTATTGTGAATACATGTCAAGATTACTAAAAAGGTCAAGAGTGATTTATGTTTAAAATTCTGAATGCTTTTGATTTGAATACATAATGAAAATAGGAAATGAAAAGTAAAAAAAAATAAAAGTTTAAAGCAAAACAGTTAAAAAATGTATGTTTTCCTTCAGTGATGTGTAAAGAACAATACTATTGTTGCCAAAACAATACTATTTTCAGAGATTATTTACATCTGCATTCAATTTCTGGTTCTTTCCTTTCTGAACCACAAAGCTCAAGATACATCACTGTGCTGTGAGAATTTTGTCAAAATTGAACACAGCTATATGTTTGCATTTTGGCAGTCTGGGAAGGAGGGTCACACATTTACAATAAGTACAAAGCACTTTGATATTCTTTTTCGTCCCTGAGAACAGGGCAGACTGCATGAATGGTTTTGATAATTTTTTCATGAAAATCTTATGTGAAACCAAGCTGCAGACCCTGCTTTGAAGAAGTCAGCAATGAGCAAACACAGATTTACATTTAAAAATGAGAAGATTAAATAAATAACAATAGAAATAAAGGGAAGAAAAAAAATGCTGATTATGCAAAGCAGATAAATACAAAAGTAAGAAGAATTTGTGACTTGAGATCCTGAATATTGCTTATAGCCTCCTTATGTTCTTAGGATTTTGATTTTACTTTCTTTCTTTACTTCTCAAACAGGAGATCCATTGATACTAATTGATTAGTACTTTTCTGTGTCAGTCTGTTTCGAGGTGGGTTTATTGTTTCTTTTTGAATTTGATGGACCAATTGTTTGCAAAAAACCCAGACTGAACCCTGATACTATCATCCCTGCTGGAGGTTCTAAAATAACATGAAACTATTTCCTCTTGGAATAGAAATGTATATGTTACAGTATGTTTTGATAACAAAGCCCTACAGCTAATGCTCGGGTGTTTGCTGCCCTTGCTGTCATGATGATATGGATTCTTTGACATAATGTATAATTTCTCAAGTGGTATTTTGACATTAACTTCTATAATTACTAGTGGATATTAATTAAGAAACAGCTTTACCACCAGGAATTGTGAAATAGATAATTTTGTCCACTATTTGTAACACTAGTTGAAAGCCAACTAAGAAAAAAAAAAAAAGTTTTCTTTTTAAAAGCAAAACAGCCTCTTGCTTAACTCATGTAGTTAATATCTATGAAATACTGTAGCAGTATAAGGTTTAAAAATATTGTAAATATAGAGTACAATGGTATATACATTCCTTGCTTGAATTATACCTCAATAGGTGTTGGCCGATGAATTGTTGAACAGCAAAGAATTGACTTTTGTATCCTAATCCACTACATTTGAGTCTGAAGGAGGGAAAGAAAAAAAAGAAAAGTAGTTGGAGTATTATAAAGAACATCTGCTAAATACCTGCACTTAATTTCTGGGCAGCTTAGTGTTCTGAAAGAGAGGCAGACTCAATTACATGCAGAAGTATAATGTAATCGTGGGGATATTACAAAGAGCATCATAAGACAGATGGCAGCACTTACCTGCACCTGCCTTGGACAGATGAGCAGCCATTCTTTTGAATGTTTCTATTTCTTTAGAGAAAGGTGTCTGGAAGTTCAATTATGGTTGACTTCTGGGTTTTTTAATGCTAGGTTTATGAGACACAGAAATTTTAGTAATTCCAGTGAAGTCATCAGAACTATGTGTTTCCATCAGCTGAGTATAATTTAAATATTTAAACTTCAGAAATGCTTGCTGATCTCTTTCAAAGGTTTTTAATTGCCCAACACATTGTATTACTTACACAAATTGTAACAGTGCTGTTATTTCATGCTATTTGGATATGTATACTGGCATAGATTTATATTGACTTGGAAGAATTATCAATTCGTGTTTCATAACCTTAACTCTGTTAAGATGAATGGTCTCCAGCAGAAGGAGAAAGAGCATAGAACAAAACAGAAAATCTTTGTCATAATGGTAGGAAAAGTAAAAATAAATAAATAGTATAAGAAGGCAAATATAAGGTTGAAATCATAATGAGTCATAATCATGCAAGTGAACAGGTGCCCTGCAATCCATATAAGAAGAGATGGATAATTAATTAAAATAATAAAACAAAATAGTTTTAGCTAAAAATGACATCTGTAAAATTTATTTTGTGATATCACAACAGTTATGTGGTAGTAACCTAACTCTGTCTCAGTAAAGTATTTTGCAAAAGCCAGACTGTGACAGCATTACTTCAACTGACAAGTGTCCTGCTCCAAAAGTGATCCCATTAACTTCATGTTTCCTGTGAATTCAAGAGAATACTTGTTGCAGTATGAACTTCAGAAATCCAGTTGAGTATTAGATGTGTCAGCTAGAACTGATGAGACTAAGAACTTGCAGATCCTCAGGTATTTTTACTTTAATCATGATTATTACTGTAGAGTGAACTTAAACGTCAGATTAAATGCATCTAACCTATTTTCAGTTTAGGAAAAATAAAACCAGTCAGATTTTCTTCTTAACAATAGTTCCTGTCACTTCATATTATCCATGTGAAAATTTTTAAATGGAGCCTTTTGTCCCCTGATTAGAAACTTCAGTCCTTTGCTTGTGGGAATAGAACATATCCAAATGACAGTGAAGAGCTTGATCTGCCACACTAGTGATGTTGAACATACTTCTCTGAAGCCAGTATCCCGATCACTGGAAGCTGTAGAAACTCAGTTGAAATCAACATTGCCAGTGTGGTTTGTTTACCTTGAGAAACCAGTTGAAGAATTCTGTCCTTGATTTTGAAAGAAAAATTCAAGTTTAGTGAAGTCATTTCCTTCCCTAATCAGCTACATATGATTTCTTTTTAAGCTCTGTAACATCATTAGGAAGAGACCATGGTGGATTTGAATTTCAGCTGATGTGAGGTAAACCATAAGCCTCTATTAAATGATGCGATGGTGAAGCATACTAGTAAACTAGTGGGACTGGCTAACAGACTGAGTAGTAGAGAAGTGAGGTGACAAGGTGAGGCTTTGAGAGAATGCGTGGCTGTAGCAAACAGGCAACACTAGTGTTCTGCCGCACTGTTTGCTCCAGAGGAGTTTAGGAATGCACTCAAGCAGAGTTTTGCCTCCTCTAGGGAGAAGCCCTTGGAACAGTCCCAAACTGCAGTATCAATAGTGGGAGTCTGAAACTAAAACAAGAAAATGAACTGTAACAAATCTAAGGTTAGCATAGTATTACCTAAGAGTCATCGGGAAATTAAGAAATTAAGTGGCTGAGTGAATGGTTGTATAGCATGACCTTGCACTAAATCAACCTTGATATCAAGGGAATAAAAGGTGGTAACCGCAAATACTACTTTTTGCTCTGATTCTACAGTGGGTAATGTTCCTGTTGAAATCTCACAGAACATATGCTGGAAACTGGGCTGGAAACTTTGGTAAATAATCTGGGGAAAAAAGGGGTAAATAATAACATGGCAGTTAAGTACACAGCTGTTCAGTCAGCTTTATATTTGACTTTCTGAAGAACGCTCATATGATGTGACTGAAAGGCATGCAGAACTCCAGTATTCATAAATGCAAAGTAATGCACTTAAGGACAAGATAAAACAGCTGCATCAACATATATGCAATGTTGAGCTCTAATTTAGTTCTCGGCACTTAGGAAAGACACTTTGGAATTATATTGAAGAATCAGAATAGGCCCAGAGGTGTGGAAGAGGAGAGTGTCTTAAAAGAAAGATGAAACTGACTCTTCAAATGAGGGGGGAAAAAAAAAATACAGGGGAGGTGAAATGTGATGGAGATTTACAAAATCATTAGAGTATAGAAAAGGTGAATAGGGAGTGATTGCTCACTGTTTCTGACAATGCCAGTTCTAAGAGGTGCTCAATGCCGTTATTCAAGAAGCAGCTCTAAAGTAGAAAATAATATCCCTCTTCCCCCTTTGAGAGAAGTTAGTAATTTAAACTTATGGCTTTTAAGGGTAGGGAGGCCAAGAGAATAAGAAAAAAATTTGGAGAATCCTGTGTCCATCAGCAGATATAAAATATCTTCCCTAAAAAAATGACTGCCAGATGCTTGTATGGTACTGCAGGGAAGGGTCCTTCTCCTGACGTGTACTGCCTGTCACACTTATGCTCTTTCCTTGAACACCTGTGAATAGCTTGTTGTAGGTCAGGTAACAGGGTAAGCAAACTTTTGCTCTCATGTGTAAGGATTTCTCCATTCATATATTTTAAGTCTGTTTTAAAATGTTGACATCTTGAAGAACAAATGCAACAGAGAGCAATTTCTTAATCATGGGAGCTTTCAGAGTTACAGCTGAGGGGCAGCTGTTGCTTAAGTCCACTATTTGAATGAAAGTAAGGTCTAAATCTTCAGCAGTATGCATGTATCTGGTCTTTTTGGCACTCTGCTGCTATCTTGCTCTGTAAGTGCATGAATTCCCTTGATAACTGCATATACAGTGGAACCTCTGGGACAAAATGGAGTGGAAATTAAAGTTCTGAAAATTGCCTGGCAAAGGTACGAACTTTTTTTACTGAGTTTAAATGCTTAGACTTGGCAGCACTGAGCACCTTCAATCAGGATGAAATTGATTCACAGTGCACCTGAGTCATGCTGGTTATGACAGAGCAACTCGCTAGAATCAGCATGTAAGTACATCAGCTTTCAGGAGGTACAGCAGTGTTAGCTGTAGGCATCAGCTGAACAAAAGTTTCCAGAACCATGAGAGTGCTCTGTTATCTAAATGGTGGTTCAGCACCCAATGTCACTTGTGGCTTTATCCCTGTGTGTTAAACATAAATCTTTCTCTAATTCTCTAGCTTTAACCCTATCTCTGGATATATTGAAAAAAAAAATCTTCCAAGACTACTACATTTTTTTCTTGTCATCAGTGATACTTTGGAATACACGAACAATAATAAATTCAATTGCATCCAAACCTTAGATTTATTTTCATTTCCACTTACTTTATTTCTCTTCTCTGTAGGTGATCTTCTTAGCTGGTTATAACACTTCCCTGACCTCCTACAACCCCTCAGAGCTCTCCCCAAACATTCTATAAATGCTGATAGTAGGCAAGCATAAGACCTACATAGGCCTTATATAGATCTTTTTATTTATTTTTATATAGATCTTTTTCTTCTGTGTTGATGCATTTTCAGTGCCAGTGCTTGAGCCAGGTTTAACCTTTTTGTCCCAGGAATCAAATTCTCCATGCCTGTGAACTACTTTCTGAATAAACCTGGAGATTCTTAAGTGTGAGCCTGTTTCCATGAATAGGGGCTTGAAAAAAGACTTGTGGTATTTGTTTTGTCTTGGATCATGGTAAAAGTTTAAGAGGTTCAAGATTCATAGCTGGAAAAGTTTTTAAAAATTACCTCTCTGATACTTCTGGCTTTGGCAGAATGGCTTGTCAGTGAACTTCAAAATAAGAAACTCTCTTAAACATCCAGTGTTCTCTGCTTGTCAGAGACATGTTTGCATCTGTTAATATGCATCTATTGTCATTCTACCCAGCTATATTTGAGAAATGGCTTTTCTGTAGGTTTCCACACACCTCTTCCCTGTAACAATCCTATGAATTCATTTGATGACTGCATTAGGCTGGGGAATTGCTTGGAGCAGCCAAAGATAACTTTTAGAATTAAGTGGTGTTCTCAGTCTTAAACCAGTAGAAAACTGTAGTGACATCAAGGGATATAAAGACTACTGATACAACTTGGATTTACATTGGAATAAAAGAAAATCCACTTTTTGGTTCTAAAATTTGTTAACTCTGACTGTAAACACAGGAGTTTTTAAACATTTTATTACTCTTTGTAGAACATTCTCGCTCTGTATACAATTCACATACATTTAGATACTGCTTATTGATTTTTTTTTTTAAACAGGTTCATGTTAATAGCCCTGATTCAGGCAAATTAAAAATTTTACACAATTTGTGTAATATTCTTTTGAACCTTGTGGTTTACTGTTGTAACATTTACAAAGTCTGTTTTTCTGACCTTATACAGTAACTCAGGCTTTTGTCTAGAGGCCTATAGAATAAATGTTAAGCACAGGTTTATGCTAATATGCACATTAGTTTGCAAGCTAAATGTTAAGGCAATACTTCAAAAGGAAAAAGTAGAATCAAAGGAAATATCATCATGATGGAAAAACTGAACAAATATATACAGTGTAATGCATCAGTTTTGCTTTGCTGAGTTGTACTAAAGACATGTAACATTTAATATATAGACTCTTCTAATCTCTGGCTTCAGTAGGAATGTTACTTTACAGTATTCTTTCATTTGCCAACCTTCTGATAAACATAAGATGACTACATCTGTTTATACTTCAGAACTAGATAACTAAAGAATAGTTTTTAATGGATAGAAGGTATACAGGAAAAAAAAAATCTTCAGGTAATTAATCATATTATCTCCTGATTAAAAGAAAATAAAATAGTTAAAATACATGTTTTTCTACATAAGATTTGCTTTTGTATAATAAAGTTTTTTAAACACATTTCAAATATGCTCTGTAAAGTCCTTGATACCCATTTTATATTTTTAGATGTGAATGATTTTTTTAAAAAGGTCATTGAATAGAACTTTCAGGCAAACACATTTTTTTTCATATTAGAAATGTTTACATGAAAATAATGTAAAGAGCATCCTCAGGATAAGTAGTCTCATTAATTCTATAAAAATATTACCTCTCATCAGAAAAAAAAAAATGGGTTTGGATATTTTATTTCACTGTTTTCATATTCTGTATTTATTCAGTTGAGGTGAGGTAACTTGGACTGTTTTGAAGAAAACCAAAACACTGCTTCAGATAAGTTTTCTTTTTGAATATTTTATGCTTCCTTCTACCCATAGCAGCAACAAAGCTGCTGCATAGCTGTGCAGCAGCACCCAACCGATCAACACGTACAAAGCTGATGTAAAATTGCTTTATTTTGTCCTCCTTATGAAAGAACTATGCAGACCTACAGAAAGAAGGTTTTGATTCCTTCTTTAAGAAGTTTTGAGTTTAGTACTGCAGTCATTTATAAACCTTAACCTCTCATGAAAAATGTTTATTCTTTTCTGTCTAAAGAATTTTTAGAAGCCAGGAGTTGATCAGAGTAGTAGCTGGTGGCCCTTGCAGTTCAGTGTCATTGTTTGAAGGGTTTTTTTTTTGGAGCTTCCTGCTGTGCCATATGGAAGTTGTGTTCACCTGTTCCTTCTGAGGTTAGGTGCTTGTTAACATCTGACCCTGCTTAATGCACCCTTGCATAGCAAAAGGACAAAGTTTGTGCATCCCTTCACTGTAGCTGGTGAAAAGTCAGTTTCCCACTTGTCATACAATGGTCTTATGGTATATAGATGAAAATAGCAGCACAGTAGCCAAAA
Source organism: Antrostomus carolinensis (assembly GCF_000700745.2). NCBI lineage: Eukaryota > Metazoa > Chordata > Aves > Caprimulgiformes > Caprimulgidae > Antrostomus > Antrostomus carolinensis. The sequence goes on along the minus strand of NW_010331290.1, from coordinate 25,268 downwards.
AGAGGTGTTTGTGTTCCCTGGTGTCATTCTGCTCATTAAGAGCAGATGCCAGTGTGTGCATTTGTCCCCATGTTCACCTCTTTGTCCTTAGCTTGTCCTTTACCATGGCTGGTAAAGTCTCCTCAAAGCCTGGAATGCACTCAGCATCTGTGCCCCTCAGGGAGAGGTCTGCCCATGAGTGTTTCATCTGCACTTTGTGAAGTGTCTACCAAGCGGTACATCCCAATGTATGCTGCTTTCAAAGTCTGCCATTATGTGATGGTCTATCTCGTGAGGTATGTGGTAGTTCTCAGGGAACTGAGGAACTACATCTTACTGTGTCCTTGGTAAACACAGTGTCATGTCCTTCTGTGGTCCATATCCTGATGTGCCTAATTGGTGGAACAATACTAGAAAATACTGTGAGATCCTGTTGCCTTTCCTCATATCACGTGTCATTTTCACACACAGGTGTATTATCTATACAAATACTTATGCCCATGGAAAAAAGTAAGGAGAAGGAAGATTATTACATCTGACCAAATTAAACCCATGTTGAGGACTGTTCTGCTTTTAAATAAAATATTTCTTACATTTGAGGTTGACCTCTGGTCATAATCTAGAATTGTTTGTCCATATGTTATCATAATTCTGTTTTCTTTCAAGAATCTCTTGCCTGTACATTGCTTTCGTGAAAGGTTTTCAGGCCTTTGGTTGAGAGTATATGTTTGTTTTCTTCTTTTAACAATGACACAAGAAAAAAATAGTAATATTATATATTTATCAATAAGTGCTAAATCCTTGACTTATTTTAGACCTAAACCTACAAAATGAATCATGCAGCAGATGTTGCTTTTTTGTTATATGCAGTGAGAGTCAGGCTGAACGACTAGAAGGGGTAAAGAGGTAGGATTAAACACAGATTCTCTGCATCTTTCTTCCTACCCCTCGAGCTATTGTTTGTATGGTCATAGGCCTATAAATTTGTAATGGGATACTGTCCTAAGCTATACTATTTAATAGAATATGATTACTTTAAAGGCTAAGAAGGAATAAAAAAAAAATAAAAAATCGAATCTTTAATCACATGTCGCTGAAAGGTATAACTGTAAACACAATGGGTATGTTTGTGTTCTGCATTTTAAAACAGGCTGGACTGTTTATGCTATGAGGAATCTTCAAATTTACTGAAATGTGAATATTCACTGGAAAGATATTGAGAAATGTCAGTATGTTCAGTAATTTATGAACTGTATCTACATCTAGAATTCTGATTTCTTGTGCAGAAAACATTTATAAAAAAACTATAAAATATACTTTCTGTAATGAATACATAAATTTATTCCAACTCGTTTTCTTTTCAATCTCCCATAAATGTTGAACGATGATCAAAATGCAGTTAATATAAACAATGTATTTGTAAACGAACACAAAAAGTAAGCAGGTTTCAGAATTAGAACTGTTTAGGCAGTGGATTTAAGTAAAAGTCTTTAAGCATATACTTATCTTTTAAGATTGTTTTGAACCAAAGATTATTACTACCTGAAACTTTGCTCTGCTTTGCACTCTTAAAGCCAGTTGTTTGCTTCCTCTCAAGTTAGTTGTTAAAATAAAATTCTGAGGTGTTCACAGAGAGACTGAGGAGTCCATGAGAAAAGTGTTTGGTCTGTAAGGATTAATTTTTTTTTTTTTTTTTTTATTTTTCTACCAAGTAGCTTTGAAGTAGTAAGATGATTACATCTACAATGTAGGAGCTGAATACAACTTGTATGTGTTTTTTATACATAGGGATCGTACCCTATACAAGGGTATAGGGTAAATACAATGCTAGTATCTTTTATCAGTGCAGAAGTGAGCATCTGCTGTTTCATACAAGCAAAGTAGAAGTTTCATGCAGCATAAGACACAAATAATATAGTACAAAACCAAGCCTTTCTACTCCTTGGCTTGGGGAAGAGTGGCTGGAAAGCTGCCAGGCAGAAAAGGACCTCAGGATATTGGCTGACAGCCGGCTTAAAATGCGCCAGCTGTGTGCACAGGTGGCCAAGAAGGCCAACGGCATCCTGGCTTGTATCAGGAACAGTGTGGCCAGCAGGAGTGGGGAAGTGATTGTGCCCCTGTACGTGGCACTGGTGAGGCGCCACCTCAAATACTGTGCTCAGTTTTGGGCCCCTGACTATAAGAAAGACATTGAGGAGCTGGAGCATGTCTGGAGGAGTGCAATGAAGCTGGTGAAGTGTCTAGATCATAAATCTTATGTGGACCACAGGGGGAACTGAGATTGTTTAGCCTGGAGAAAAGGAGGCTGAGGGGAGACCTTCTCACTCTCTACAACTACCTGAAAGGAGGTTGTGGAGGGTGGGGCCAGTTGTCGATCTCTTCTCCCAAGTGACAAGTGAAAAGACAAGAACAAACAGCCGCAAGTTGTGCCAGAGGAGGTTTAGGTTGGATATTAGGAAAAATTTCTTGACTGAAAGGGTTGTCAACTATTGGAACAGACTGCCAGGGAAGTGGTGAAGTTACCATCCCTGGAGGTATTTAAAAGATGGGTAGATGTGGTGCTTAAGGACATGGTTTAGAGGTGGAATTGGCAGTGTTAGGTTTATGGTTGGGCTCAATGATCTTAAAGGTCTCTTACAAGCAAAATGATGATTCTAGGATTCCTGAGCATTCACTGATAGAAAGTAAAATAGTTAACAAGAAGAGAGATTTAATTGCAATAATTCCTTCTCAGTATCTCAAACACTTTAAATACAAGCAGTATTTTGCTACTTAATGTTTGTCTATCTTTAAAGCTTCTTCACAGTTATGTGAATTGACATCTTGTTGATTCACACAAGAATCTTGTTTTACTTTTTTATTTTAATCCTCTGATTTTTGGGTACAGTCAGCTATTATCCCAAGATGTTTTGACTTGCATTCAACCTGTGGAAGTCCTTTTACCTAAAAGAATATAATAGATCTAAGAAGGGAGTTGTGCAGGGATATGAGAAACAAGTGGGGATTTACTTCTGTACTGAGAGAATATGCTGAAAGGAAGAAGGGGAGCCAAACCTCTTGTGTGTCAATACTATGTACCAGTTAGTTGATATAAATAAGACAGGAGCAGAATTTATTCTCAGATAAAAAGGAAAGGTAAAAACATGAAAGGAATACTTGCCTGAGACTTCAGGTTCATGTTCTTCTCTATGGTAAACTAAACTGCACATGAATGACAATTCTAAAATAAGAAAGGAAATGCTTTTTTGTATCTCTGCTAAAATGAGATTTAGCTTTTGATATATTTCTATTTTTCAATTACACTTATAACTTTCATCATATAATTCAATTTTACTCAATTTATTACATTTTAGCAATAAATTTTTTACTAGCTAAACTCTTCAATTATTAATGACAACATGGTTTTAGGATTACTCAGTGTTGTATGTTATTTTTAGAAGCTATTTTTCATTCTGCTGATTAATACATTTTATCATAAAGAGACTAGATTGTGCTTTATCTTGAAACTGCATCATTAGGAAGCATTTTAGTGAGGTCATGCTTGCTTTCTTTAAAGGCTATTTATACAACAGTTTGCTTCAAGTTTCTGTTTCCTTCCTACTAGAACATGACCTCTCTGTTCTGCATTACGTACATATTGGTAGACTTTCCCCATCTGCTCTTCTTACACAGCTTCCTTATTGTTTTTTTGGCTAGGCATATTTAGAAACTGCAAGCATTAGAGTCATCTCAGGCTGTGCTGGCTGGTGACGCTTTCCTTTCCTTTAAACTTGAGCTGGCCAGGTTTTATTTTTTTTATCTTTCTCCTGTGTCTTTGATTCCACTAAGAGCTTTGTAGGTTGCACTCCCTGTCCCCTCATGCTAGGAGAGATGCAGGTATTCCTGTTTCACAAAAGGAAGGTGCATATGTCAGGGGTTTTTTTGGAGGGTACTTCTCCTGTGCTAATGTCTGTGTTGAAACCTGGGGAGGGGGAAGCTAATTACAGATGCCCCTAATGATTTCTTCTCTTGAAAAAAAAAAACAAAAACCAGAAACCAAACAAACAAAAAAAAAAAAGATATCAGTTGCCAATGTACATTGATGTTCCTAAGCAAAAATTAGTGGAGAGCAAATCACATCTCCTGCATTAATCTATATTAGGAATGTTTTTCAGTCAATGACAAAGCCAACTGTTTTCTTACTTAAGTAATTCTGAAGTTTACAAAACAGATGAGGCTGTAAAGATGGGCTATCATATTTAATAGAGTGGTTAGAAAGTCTGTTTGCAAAGGACATTGCAAAGGGAGATAGCTGTGAAGACTTACTACACTAGGCTTTTCCCATTTCTGGGTGTTAAATCTGCTCATCAGTCTCATGACTGAAGTTGGCAATAATAAAATTATTTAGGTGGAATCTCAGTGAAATTAGAAAGAGGAAGGTCTTAGACTTGACCAGACCAGTGAAATGTTTATAATTCTGTCTGTTGTTAATATTACTGAATAAATCTCTGTAGGAAAAAGGTAAATTTTCTTTATATTTTTCTATCATTTTTCTTTCTTTAAAAATCATTGACTTGATGGCTAAATACTGAAGGAACTCTGTGCTTTGTCATGTGATAATTGGTGAAATAAATTAAAAACATTTGGTATAACACTATGAACTGCAATATTTCTGGGGTTTACATAGGGATTCTTTTTCTCCATGATGTATAATCCATAGTTGTTGTAGCCTAGTTCCACATTCTCTAATGTTCTTAAAAAAATTGCAGGAGCTTTATATTCTGTAGTGTATTTAATTCTATCTGGGACAACTAAAACATGACTTCAAAAGAATTTTCATCCAGAGAGTTTGTTGGCAATTTGAAATTTGATGTCTGTGTAGAGCTTTTAAAGGTTTCTTTGAGCTTGTTTTTGAGTGTTGACATCAAATAAGGAGGGAAAAATCCTGTGGTTTAGTAGTTGTAACAGAGGTCTATGATAAAATTAGCCTGGATTTAGGAAAAATGTTGAGGACACTTTAGTTGTGCACCTGTAGAATACGTTCTTTCTGCTTTCTATAGTATGTTTACCCATACAGTAATCCTGTAATAATCCCATGTAAGAATCACTCCTTTGCTTGATTTGTATGTGAACGCTGAGGACTTTGTGCTCTGAGGCTTCCTAAACCTGAGACTTAAAAGATGTTTTAATAAACATAATGTTATTTCAAAAGGGGCTTGACATGCAAAGTAGTATTGTAATTTCTGAGGTTTTTTAGAAATCTTTAAATATTCTACTTTTTTTCTGCTGGAAAGTTTCTAGTGCTTCCCCAGCTGTTTAGGATTTCTTTATCTGAAAGATGCAACTTTTACAAAGCAGTTTTAGTTACCAAATATGATTTTTTAAATTCTTGTTGATTCTGAAATGAAAATTAATTTATTTTTCTTAAATGCAGTAGTATTCTAGAGAAGATTTATAAGCACATTTTTACACTAGTGGCAAATGCTATGATGGCACAATCTGAAATAGGGTTACAAAACTATGTTTTCCTTGAGCCAAATGTTTTTTTTTTGTTTTTTTTTTTGCAAAAATCTATTAAATATTTACAAGCAGAGAAAGAACAGAGGCTGAAGTACAGCAAGGCAAAGTTTTAAAGGATTTTGGTGGTTGATTCCAATTACAACTTCCTAATAAAATCATACTTTGTATTTTCAATAGATGTAATTAGGATTATTTGCATAATGACAAATTATATGTCCTTTTTAATTTTGTGAACTGTTTTGGCTCCCTGAAAATAAACTTTAATAAGTGTATTTCTGCAAAATAGAGACATGTTAAAGCAAAATTGTCTTTCTGGATCCATAAATTGTTCTCCCGACTGCTGCCAGACATATTAGAAAAAGAGTAAATTTTATTCACAAACAGATCATTAGGAAAGGTTGGCTTGTTTTTCTTATTTCTTCTTTTAAGGAATGCCCTGTCTATGTGCAGCATGACAATGACATCCTCCATTATGAGCAGCCCTTCTCTGGTGGATCTGGTGAGTGAAAAGAACAAGTGGTTTTTGTTGAAATTCTAAAAGGTTTGAGAAGTATGGAATTAAACCACATTATTGCAACACTGGGTTCTTGCTTCTCAGATAAAATCAGTGTGTTTGTTTTTTTCTCTATAATAACATAGTTTTATTCTTTCTAAAAGATTAGGGAAAATACCTCAGATTGATGGAAGTGCCTGTACTTTACATGTTATTGACCAAAGTTATTGTTCCAGTAACAGACAACTTAGAGTATCTCTGAATCAAAGGAGTTCCACAAAGAGCTTTGAGAGAAAATGTAGAAAATCATTATGTATGTGATTGTGGAAATCTTTTATATGAAGTAGTGAGAAGATAAGCTTTCTTGCCTGAGAATGTTTAAGTACAAAAAAAATATGACAGATTTCCTAGAATCCACTAAGTGAAACCCTCTGCTTATGGGCAGATTATTTATTGTACCCACTATTATTGGATCTTGTAAGTATGGTGGAAAAAAATTTTGGAGGGAGAGATGAAAGAAGCAAGATATATCCAGATTCTGTCACTTTTACTGGTTTTGAGTATCATGGGAGTCATGGCAATAGACCTTAATGTTATAGTTAATGACATACATATAAGGGAGTGTTAAAAGAGCAATGCTTTTAAAAGAGGTGTGATTCCCTAGTTCCTTTCACTTTAAGGGCAGTAACTCCAATTGGGGAAAATAAACTCATCAAAATGTTCAATCAAAATGTCCAATCTGGGGACAACAGGGGAAGAAAGTTTTCGGTCTGCTCTTCAGGTGAATGTGTTGGCAGCAGGTGGGTTACTAGAATAAGAGTGCTACCTGGCACTGCACCTGAATGCTCTACCACTCTTTGAATCTCCTGTTTCACATTCCAGAGAAATCCTTTGGTTTGACCACAAAAATAAGGGAGTGTGGATTTATATTTCTTTTTGTTAAAATGTTCATAGCGTGTTTAGTTTGTCTACAGGAATGTAATAATATTTGCTAATGTTTTCATGTTAAATATCCTACCGTTCATGTTTTTCCTGGGTGTTGTGCATATTGAAGTTAGTTTCCTTTTGTTGCTTCTTTTGTCACATGAATGGATCTATTGGTACATATTTTTTCCATTTCTTCTGAAGTTGGTTGTCCAGTCAAATTTGAGGATACTGAGGGTCTTCCTGGCTTAGCAGTGCTTTAGGTTGGTTCATTATAGCAATGATAGTTTAGCCTGTATTTTGCCTGGGGGAAAAAAAATAAAAATACAAAATGCAAATAATTAATACTGAGCATATCTTCAGCTCCAGAAAAAGCTTAATATTTTCCAGTAATAGCACTGGCAGATAAAGGAATTCTTATGTTTATAGGATACTAGCTTAGGTAGAAGCTTGTTATTCTCATATATGGTTACAATATTGCTGAAATTTTTCTCATAATTATTCATACATAAATCTGTTAAACATATGACAGGGAGGATAGTTTATATTATTATTTGTGTACTGGTCCTCCACTTTTAAGGACAACAGTGGATATATTGTTATGACAGGGAGGGAATTTGTAATGGAAAAATTCAATTTGCTTGTTATATCTTTGCTTGGTATATACATTATGTGTTTTGTAACAAATTACCTAACAAGTATAGCTACTGGCTTGACTGCTGTTTAAAAAAAATTACAGCTCATTAATCAATATTCATTTTTCTTATAAAAGCATTATTATTTTTAGGCATCTAAAGGCCACGAATACCCAAGAGTCAACACGTATTATTAAAACTGTTGAGTATCAGACTCATTCATTTCAGTTTATTCCACTCGAAGTTTTTTGTCTGCCTTTAATTCAGTGTGCCTATTTGCAACAACGGAACACCCTAATAATAAAATGCAAGGCTATATAATAGAAATGAATGAAGTGTAAAATAAAATAATAGAAGAACATGACAAGCTAAATGCTTTTTGCAATGCAGTGTTCTCGGAAGTGAGTATGTCATTAAAAAAAAAAAGTTACCTTCATGTTTGCTAATTTCACATAGGAGATGTTTATGACTTATCATCTACCCGTTTGAACAATATTTTGTTGTTTTTCTGGTTTAGCAGGTCTCTGGATCAGGGTCTGATAGCCATGGTATCTGCCACGGAATAGATGTTACTTCAAACATGCAGTAGTACACGACTAAATATTTTGTGCTCTGTCTATTAGCTATATAATCTGCAGTATATTTAACAGTTTCAAGAGACATAAAATCACTCTGAAATTGCAACTTGCCTGCTTATTTGAAGTATTCCAGAAGTGTAGCACTTCTTTTCTGCACTGTGACACATGCAGGGAAGAGCTTAAGTCTGTAGAGGTGAGACCACAAAACCGCAGTAGACTAAGAAATAATGAAGAAAATGCTATGAAATCTGGAAAATTCAGCAAGCCCAGCTTTACTTCACTAGTTTTGAGGTCCCTATTCTCTCTTTATACCCAGTGAAATTCTGGAAAGCCTACACAATTAGTCTACAATTAAGAAATGAGGCGATCTTAATAAACGAACAGAACATGCCTTGAAGTTCCTCCTACCTCACTCATGCTGCTCCTTCCAGGGAAGGCAATCAGCACTGGCCCTGGGATCACCACTTCCAATTGAAAATTTTGTATGTCCAAACATTTTCAGTCCCAGAACTGTGCAGAGTGTGACACACCTGATATGCATAGAGTCACATTTACCTTTCTTGGCAGAGCTGCAAGTCTGCCTATTATAGACAGATTAGAGAACTGCCAAAGCATCAGACTTGCTACCTGGAAGGTACAGGGGGCAACAGGGAGATTTCAAAAGTTTCCCATACTTCACATTTAAGATCCCCTGTGAATGAACAATGGTTCAGATCAGTTCTGATGAAAACTACATTTGTTTGCCATCCACAGCAATTTTCTCATCCTTCTCTCCTGTCTCTTTGCCCTCTGAAATGACAGGCTGTTGATTACAGAGCCTTATGCCTGGGCCTGAGATAGTGGGGATTCCTTTCCTAATAGCCACAGGTGGTCATCTTATAAGCCTGAGATTTGATTACCCATATCATTGGCTTAGCTTGCATAGCTGCAAATGCTATTAAAGGTAATAAAATTATCCAACCCTTACATCACTGCTGTGGGCAAAGGATATTGTTCTCAGCAATCACCATTTACGTCTAACCATTTAACACTGGCTAAGCTATGCTAATGGCTTTCTATGACATTTTCGAAAGGACAGCCATTATATCAAATGAGCAGATATCTACCTAGCAAAATGTAACATTCAAGTATTTATGAAGAAATGGAATTACCGAGTTTGTCATCAATGACATTGGTAAACAAGGCTGCTCAGGGCTTAGGTGCAGAAACAGATCTCTTGCTCTTTCTTTTCTCAGCCTAATAATTCACTGCTGTGGACTGAAACTTGAGCTGCTGCTGTAATTGGATATGAAGGGCGATAAAGTTTGTCAGGCTTTAAATCAGTTGAAGACTGAAAATACAAATAAGTAGACAAGATAGGCAAGAAAGTTAGACATTTCACTGCTGTGAGGATTACAAAGGAAGAGGAGGGCTTTATAATCTATTTTATGGACCACTCATATTGGCCCTAGGATATGTGATAATTCTGCTAGGGGTGTGCATCACCACTGGAGAAAGGTACAGCAATGATCCTAGTGTTTCATTGCCTGGAGTCATGTATTACCTGTTCTTGGCTTTTGCTCACTGTCTTTGAATAAAAATTGTTTTCTACATTATTTTTTTGTTGTTGTTTACAAAAGATATAATGTCCAATCTGTTGCCTTTTAAGTGATACTTCTCCTCTTCCTCCCTAACTCAACAAGGTAAACACAGTGTGTTAAATCTTAATAATTATGTCTTGCAGAGTGATCATTCTGTGTATTCCATGCTCTCTGCAAAACCTATCATCCAGTGTATGCCTGTCAAATACTAAATAATTCTTGGATATTATAGAATTATAGTTTAGATCAACAAAGGTTTGCTATTGTATATTAGTACAGGTAATCTAAATATTTAAGAGTAAGTAAGTGATGTAAACAGCAATTTTGACCTTACATAAAAATCTAATTTTACCTATGTTAGGCAATCAGGATTATGGTTTGATTTAAAGTCTCACCCTACAAACTTTTATTCCTTTGACTTCAACAACAAAAACAAAAAACCACAACCCTTTCAGTCATTATTTAATTCTTAACACTAGCAGTCCTGCTAGGGTCAGCGTGTATTCGTAGAAACCAGAGTTAATTCTGTGAGTGAGAATTTTTGGAAATTACTTTTTAAGTGTGAGCAAAGTAAGTAAGGAAAGTAAGTATCATCATATCCATTTGTAACTTTTAAAATACTTAAATATGTAAATATAAAGCCATAAAATATGGCTGTTAACACCATGACTTCTAAGTATATATAACAATGTAATTGGAAGATCAAAGAGAATATCTTATCTTGTAAATAATTACATGGATAAT
>NW_010331290.1:0-14811 GCF_000700745.2 Antrostomus carolinensis | reverse complement strand
GGAATGAGTATTTTACTAAATACTGCTCATGGGAATAAGCAGTGCAGGATCAGACCTACAGTCCTGTGTAATGAGTGGGAACTCTGTAATGTTACTCTGATAAATTTTAATTTTTAACCTGTCTTTCCTGATGATCTGGTTAGTTCCCAAAACATCTGGGTTGGAAATCTGTCCAATTCCAAAAGACAATACAAATTTGCTTCAATTACAAGGTACCATAGCATTAGTCTTGGTTGTAGTATCAAGTTGAACACTGCATGGTATTAAAAAGCAACTGATTCATGATCCATGGGAAATGATTCCACCCCACGGGCTATTTTAATGTGGAACTTTACTGGCCATAAAATATAAGTCTACTGTCTATAAGGTTGCTCAGTTTTATATCTATTTTTCTAACAACTTGAGTCTTCCTATTGAAGATTTCATTAATTTCTGATGTTCAAATCCTGCATTTTAATTTGAACCTTCTATACACCCAAATAGCTGAAAAAGCGTGCTATCTCCTATCTCCTACTAGTTTCAATCTATGAATCTGACTTGTTCAGCAACTTTGGTTATGTTTGAAGGTAACAACAGTAAGGAAAGTATGAAGGGGGATTTTTTCCTCCTCCTGAAATGTTGATATTAAGGAAAAAGCAGAATTACTTGTTCAGTATCCAAATGATACTTCTGTGTTTGCTAAAACCTAATGAAAGATGTCAAAATTCATATGTTGCTCCAGCTGTATAATGCAAAAATAATTTGAAGATTTTGCAGGCTTTATGCTGAGTTAATCTATGGATCTGGGTTTTACTTTCACTTGTGTGGATAAAGTATCACAGAAACTCAGTCTAAATCTACAGTCATAAAATGGCTGTGAATGGTCAGGTTTATATTTCAGGTTTGCGGAACAACTAACTCTGAGGTTCTTAGGAAAAGCAATCAACAAACATCCTCTCAGCCTGATCCCACAGTCTTTATCTTGGCTGAGTTAAAATATTTGAGGGCTAATTATGTAGATTACCTTCAAATGTATAAAGGTCTGGTTTCACAGTTGTGCATGTAGTATTTCTTTATTAGGTTAACATTTGTGCATAAAACTTTTAGGTTTTAATTACTGTGCTGGAGTTATAACGACATTCAGAGGGTAACATTGTTTCACAATGTTTCACAACATTTACAAGATAAATACAAAATGTATTTAGACATTGGAGTCACAACATTTGAAACTGTGTTATCTGTTGACTACTGGTATATACAAACAAAACAAATCTTCAGAGAGAACTGGAGTTTTTTCTTATACATGACATACTAAACTTGTCCAATTATATTTTATATATGTATTGCTTTATAGTTTGGTTTTGCTTCTTTCTGGATGACCGAAGCCACAGTAGAACTGTTCCATTCACTGGTCTATGATATAGCATTGGTAACTTGACTAATGAGTGCTTCTTGTCTGCTGCATACTGCATATAGCAACATGAGATGCAGTCATGGGCATTTGAATTCTGTGTGCAAAGATTACGGAATGTATACAGATCTTAATTCAGATTAAAAAAACCTACTTTTCAACCAGTTTAGGCCTGTTCCCCATAATATCAATTATTTCCCCAGTATTAATATAATTTAAAACATAATAGAAAAAGATTAGAGGAAATAGATGACTGGTTAAGTTTTTATATATATATACATATGTGTATGTATATATATATATATGCTACAAGCCAGTAACTCGTGATGTGCATATATATCACATATTTGGGGATGAGGGGTGGAGCTGATGCCACTGCTAACTTGTGCTAACTTCCTCTGAGTTGTCATGATGATTAAATTCAACCCCTTGAGTTCATGTGCCATAACTTTTGGGAAGGTGCAATGACATCATCACTCTTTAAAGAACAGAAGAACTTACAATATATCTCAAAACTGTGGAAGCTGAAAATGTCTGTTTGGGATTATTTGTTTGGCATCACTTACTCATAACTTTGTCCATTACTAATATTAGTACTATCAAAACTTCTAAAGAAATCTCTCCCTTCTACTGCAAATGAAATATGGTGAATGTTTTACAGTTGCAAACAGTCCAAATGGCTGACTGAATTAAACATTTTCACTGTAGTGATAGTCAACATTTCAGCATGTATATTACCATTCATCTGATGAATTCAAACTATTGCACTCTTTCAGCATCAGTCTCATGTGGAATTAAAGAGAGCATAATAATTAGACACAGCTCCTTGTACTAAATGTGTCTGTATCACATGCTGGCATCATCTGAGACTTAAAAGGTCACTAACTTTGTTATGTGTTTCCATTACACACGAAGAGCACTGTCCTTTCTTGCATAAATACAAGAGATAGTATATTTATATACTCCAACCCTAAGCTTGAAAAATATAATAATTGCCAATTCCTTAATCAACAGCATTTAACTCCTTGTTTCTGTGTCTTGTTTTAATTTTGCTGAAGGAATAGATTGCTTTGGTGTCCTTCTCGCTGAAGTGGACTGAAAGCCTAACACAAGTAGCTTTCTATGGGAAGGAATAGCAGCACAAACATGTGTGGGGAGGAAGGGAACACACTTGCTGGCTTTGGTGTTTTTTGTTCTTTTTGTTTCCCGCATATCTGAAAGTTATATGTGGGGGGTTTTTTTGTTGTTGTTTTGTTTTTCCCTAAAGTGTTTGAACGTACTGATTTGAGGTATCAGAGAAGATTCCCTTATTGGTGCTAGTGAGATTTCATTTCCTGGTTGGTACTCACTGGGTCACCAAGGAGAGGACCTGCTCAGAACAGGGAGGCTTTCTGATTACTGCAACTACTGTGGGGCTTAGATTAAGTGGGAACCTTGGAGAAAAAATATACAAAAAAAACGGATAGAAGTGGTGTTCAAGAGATTCACTGTACATTTTCCAGCAGGTCCAGGAAAAATATGATTAGGGATTGGCCTGGCTATAGTTGAAATGGCAGAAAAACTAGAAAGGATGCCATTTTTCTTTTATTCTTGTGTAATTCATATTAAGATCTGCCTGAAATAACTCAAGCAATGCTCAAATATCACACAAGTGCTACATGAAAAGTGTTTCATGACATTAAAAATATCATGGATTTCTTAAAACATTGCTCACAGTTTCTTCTGAAGTCACACAGCACTAAGTATGAGTATTGTGCCAGAAATGCAAATTCAGAATACAGTGTTACTGTGCTGAAAACTGATGTGTTCAATAAGCATCTTTTTTTAAAAGGCTCCATACTTCTAAGTTCTTAATGATTATTGAATCATTAGTCTAATGTATCACAAGGATCTTGTAGAAAATTACAGATAAAATACCTACTTCCCACAACTTTAAAGGTTCAGTAAGTTGTATCTTCCTTGCAAAACATTTTGTAGGTTTGTTCTAATGGCACTGCACTTGTTATGAACTGTTTCATTGTCAGAATTAATAGTATTCTAATATAAAAGATGTACTGTAGAAGAAAGTAAAGACTATTAGTCAATTTGTGGTATTTTGTTTAAATTCAGTATTTTACTAGATGGATATTTAATTTCTTCTTTGCTCTGTATTTGAATATTACCATTTCACACACAACTTCCCTTAATTCCTCAAGTAAATCTTAGCTTTCTGCAATCTCGCTACTTGTTTTAAAGAGTGGTTTGGGTTTTTTTGGTTTTGTTTTTGGTTTTTTTGCAGATTGCCTAGATCTGAGTAATGTAAAGCTTCAGATGGATCTGATGATCACAGTTAACTATATTGGCACTTGGGGGAATAGTAACTTACTAGCAGTTATCAGTCTTGAAACGAATCTGGTTCTTTGTGAATGTAGGCAAACACTTCTGCACCAAACTGCATGAGCTTTCAAAGTTATTGTTGCCATTTGCATAGAAAACAAAATAGTATTGAGGGAGTAGAACAGTTTGTTCACACGTATGTGATCATCAGCAGAACAGCAATCTTTGTTCCAAGTTTAATTTTGAGACTCTTCTTCTGTGAGAACTTTAGAATCTTTGTTTTGAAGTACTGAAGGAATAAACATTGCTGAATTGACAAAATGTGATTAAAAAGTGGCTGGTAACCTGGAGAATGTTGAACTATACTTAAATCTGATATGCAAATTATCTGTTTTTTCTATATGGTATAGTGGTTTGCAGTTTAATGGTACCCTATATACAATCACACTGATACATACACTTTTATCAGTACATTAAAAAGGGTTGTGAAGTTGAGTACTTAGTTTTCAGGAAGAACTACAATTAAGGTGTGCCACTAGAAGATACCAATTTTACATGGGTAAAGGCCTGCTGCTTGTATATAATCACAAAGCCATGTTTATGGAATCTTCCAACGAACAACAAAGAGAAACCAGAATATCAAATATCACTTAGTAGGTAGGTATCAATCAGTATCAAAAGTAAAAGTAAAAAGATATTGTGTGGTGATTTTTATTTTATTTTTTTTTTAAAAGCAATATACTTTCCCATACTGCAGTCACTCTACAGGAGAACTCTGTACTAAAAAGTGGATGTGATTTGTGCCTGTCTATCTCTTCCAGAAATATTAGAAGTTTCTGTTTTCAAATTAAAGAATTAGCCACAAATCTAGAAAGATATCAGGATATAAGGAAAGAAAAAAAAGATGCAAGTGAAAAAATTGATTGCACTAGGTCTTGATGACCTCCATTTGTTCTTTTCCAGTCATTCCTGGCTTTCCTTTGGGAGAAAAAACTTGCATGTAAAAGGTCAGGTTCTTTATCTGTCAAGGTCAATGACAGGCTGACCACTTATTTCAGTAAACACTGAATCATGTCTGAGATTTCCACAGCTGAGAATGGCATAAAAATATAGCAACTCTTGTGGCTATCCCTCCCAGACTGTGAGAAACAGAACACCTTGGTAAAAGCATCATTGTGTGGCCAAAAAATCCCAACCAAAACCAAAAACAAACAAAAAAAAAAACAAACACCAACCCAGCCAACCAAACCCACAATGAATTGGAGGAAAGCAGACCAGAAAAGAAGATGAGGTTTCTTGAGTAATATTTACTATTTATCTTGAAGCAGAGATGAAGAAATCTGGAGTTAATTCTGCTTTGTCGATAACAGGATAGAACTGCCTCAATATGAACAGTACATTCTGCTCCACATATGAAGAACATGCTTCCTGTAAGTCAGCTTGCTGATTATGCTGTTGCTGCTAATGAAACACAGGAGTGCTTTGTTACAGGAATATGCCACAATTTCATTTCTTTCTGGTTGCAGAAGAGAGGATAGTATTTCACACTGGGTCTTAATCCTAGGTCTGGTATAATGTGAGGGACTGCAGGGAGGTATGGAACAGTTATGAGGTAGAGAAACATCTACCCTGATTTAAAGCAAAAGGGTATGTGTATGTGCACAGACTTCCACCAAACACTGACATTTATATTCCTTAATATCGAGATTTATTTTTCATTCATATAAATATTGTCCTAAAGCTTAACCACAGTCAGTATTCACCTCTTGAATCAAGAATTTTTTAATGGCTAAAAAAGAAACTGATATTGCTTCTTAAAACTGTAGTCTGGGCTGCATATCACTATAGTATGGCACTGGTACTTGCCAGATTGTAATTTCCGATTAAAGTGCTTCTGATACAATACTACGTATATACCAAGTAATCAATTTTTTTTTTCTTATGTTTACATATTTAATTTAACTTTTGTCTTTAATGAATCTGTGGATATTGTGAGAAAGATCCTTTGTCTACAGGGGAGGTAGGCAATGTGATCTCAAAAAGGATTTTTGTTTTGGTTTTCTTGTTCCTTTAGCCTAAAAAGAATTCAGAATAAAAATATACAGTTCCTTTTTCATAAATGCAAAAACATAACAATTACATACCCAATTATTTAGTAAAGATTAGGCTTTAAAAAAAATCTTTTGTCTTATAGTTTGTCAAAAAAACTGTAAGATGAAATATGATCAAGAGCATTCATAATTTGAAACCTACTGAACGTTGAATGCTTTGATTTATAATTGATGCTTCAGATAGATACATTAGAAGTGTGAAAACTTCAGATAACTATGGTAGTTTACACACAGACATAAAGGACTGTGCACTAAAAGCTCTATTTTAATGGACCTGATCCTGTCAAAATATCAGCATGCAAGTTGCTGCCAAATATTGAGTTCTACTTCACCCTACTGTTGAAATACTCTGAGGATCACAGGTTCTTGAAAAAGTAATTTTTTCTAAAGAAGAATTGTTGTGTTTCATAATTAAACAATCAATGTCATGCCTTAGAGATCTGTGATAAAGTAGATCCCATTTTGTCACTCAATATGCCCCTGTGAACTTACTGACAGTAATTGTTCCATGGGCATATAACAGAAAAAATTGGAGGTAAGAGTTCTGCTCTTTGTGATGGCATTTCACTTTTCCTTATCTTTAGGGAATTAAAGCTGAAATGCATATCCTTAAATGGCAGGTGAACAATTCCTTTCGAAAGGTAGGCTGTTAAATGAGAACAAAGGTTACAAAGAGAGAATTGAATCCTTGACAAAGGGGGAAGATGAGATCACTGGTGCACCTATCAAGGGTCAGCTGGGAAGTGATGCCTCCCAGTAGCAAGTTATCAAAAAGATCTCAGGAGCTGCACAGAAAAATGCAGGAGATTCATCAGCACAATGTATGTTTGAGAGGGAACTGCTGGCACAACTAAGTCAGTTCAAGAGGGCGGGCTGGTACTTGTTACTGAAAACTCCAAATTCAGGGCTGAGTACTAATTAGTAGTAAGCACGACTTGGCATGTTGCAGTCTGTGTTTTTGAAGATTTCCTCAAAACTTATATTCAAAGGATGGAAAAGCTTAACTAATAATAATAAAAAAAGCTTTTGATTTCTAGTTTAGTTTAAAACTCAGCCTTTTACAATGTTACTGAAAATGAAGAACAGATTTCTAATAAAGGAGCTAATTATTAAAATTCTGGTGTCAGCAGAACACTTCATCCTCATAGACAGAAATGAAATAGTAGTTCACAGATATTTATTCCAAGTTTCCAATAAGTACTTGGCAAAAATTCAATAATGTTCATTAAATACGTAAATGGAAATATTAAAAAATAAAGATTTTTCCCTTGTGATTTATTATATAGTGTTTTTGAAAAGCGAAGTTGAAGAAAGAAGTCGTTATCTGGCAAAAAAAGGTACTACAGAAATGTTAATTAAATTGTATAGTCTTAAGTTGGCCAGTGAACAAGAAAAAAGCTTCCCTGCTTAGAACTGGAAGCCATATTTATTCTGGCTGGATACTTCAAGGCATGGAAAGATTATCTTTAAATAAAGCATACAGAGCAATATAGTTGGATACTTTTCTTTTTTGATTGTACCAAGCAAGAAAAAAGGATCTTTAGGAAACCCAGGTAGGAGGCCTGTCATAGTTAAGAAGTTGGAAACAAGCATAGGCAGAGGAGGAATATGGTTCACAGGTTATTGGATATTCACTGGGGAGCGTGTTCCTCAGTGCTTTGAATGCACAGCGTTTCTGCACCCTCCTTGTCTATGGTTGGGCTTGAAACCAGAATACTTTTTTATTTGTGCTTGGAAAATAGTTTACCTGTTTTACTTTGTTCTACATAATCTTAGATTTTGAGGGCTGTGTTTCTTCTGTGAGTCTGACACCCTGAGTATTAATTTATGTCATTTGAAAGGGCATGTGAGCATTTTAGGTCTGCTAACAAAACCAAAAAAAACCACAACCAAACAAAAACCCCCCTAAAACTTCGATTTCTGCAGCTCATGATTAAATTATGTACCTCTTAAAAGATGCGTTCCCATCAGTGTAATGACTCTCCTCTCATTCTGAATACAACTGCAGCACCTCCAGCCCCAAATTGCCTGATTCAGTGCAGCTTGTAAGTAGTACTGAGTTCTACTTTGCGGGGGGAGGGAAACAAAGAAACCAGAATTTCCAGTGTCCAGTTCTGTAGCCCCCATCACAAGAAAGACATGGACTTGTTAGAACGAGTCCAGAGGAGGCCACGAGGATGATCCAAGGGCTGGAGCACCTCTCCTATGAGGACAGGCTGAAAGAGTTGGGGCTGTTCAGCCTGGAAAAGGGAAGGCTGAAGGGAGATCTTCTAGTGGCCTTCCAGTACCTGAAGGGGCTACAAGAAAGCCGGGGAGGGACTTTTCAAAAGGGCAGTTAATGACAGAACAAGAGGAAATGGGTTTAAGCTGAAAGAGGGGAGGTTTAGATTAGATATTAGGAAGAAGTTCTTCACTGTGAGGGTGGTCAGACACTGGAACAGGTTGCCCAAGGTAGTTGTGGATGCCGCCTCCCTGGAAGTGTTCAAGTCCAGGTTGGATGAGGCTTTGAGCAACCTGGTCTAGTGGAAGGTGTCCCTGGTGATGTCAGGGGGTTTAGAACTAGATGATCTTTAAGGTCCCTTCCAACCCAAACCATTGTATGGTTCTATGAAACCCCAACCCCCTCTTTATTTTGTACTTCAAAATTATTATTTACCTTTAAACTGTTATATTAAAAAGGACTCCTCAGAAGGGTTTTAATCTGCTTCTGGACACCTGGTTAATATTAAGAACAGTTTACCAAAGAGTTTTGTGTAGGAATACAGAACTTACTGTAAGAATTTAGTCAAATATTTTACTAGCCTTATGTGGATAGTTCAGTTGCACAGATTAATGTTCTTCAGCTTTTTTTTGATTATGGTCATTCTCTCTAAGAAGGTATGCAGCTTTCTTTTTTACATCAGAAGGTTTTGTAGCACATTTAATAATAAAAATCCCTCTTCTCTGTTGAAGGTACTGCTTCATACAGCTGGAGATTTCAGATCAGCATCATTTATTGGCAGTGATTGCTAGTCTGTGGTTTTAATAAAAACAGTATCAGAGGATTGTGTTCTGAAGCATATTTTGTAAAATTCTGTAGGTGTATTCTGCATAGGCTCTTGTTTTCTAAAACTTGACATTTGTAGAAGTGATTTGAATAGTTTGAATGAGCTTACTGATCCATTCACAAGGACTTTTTGTGTCCTCTGATGTGAGGGACACGTTTGATACATCGAATATGAAGTAACTTTCAACCTTAGGAGACTAGTGTAGTTTTGGTTTTTTTTGGTTTGGGTTTTGTTTTGGTTTGGTTTGTTTTTTTCTGTTATGAACTCAGGGACTGTGTAACATTGTTCTTGCTCATTTTTGAACACTTTTTAGAAAAAAAATAAAGAAGTCCAATTCCTCTTTATAGTTGTTTCTGCATAAAAAGTAGACAACTTTAGCTCTTAATACATAGAATTGATGCCAATTTTTTCTCTTGTATTCCCAAAACTGGGGCCACAGACAAAGCTGTAAATTGGCACCAGAGTAGGCAATGACTGTTCTCTGTGGTAGTGGTAGAACAACTTGTATTTTTATTTTTTTTTTTTTAATCAGAAAAATCTGATCTCTTTGAACAATTTAAGAGTTATTTTAATTTGAGTGGTGGGGATCATCCAGTTAACTGGCGTATTCCCAAAACTGGGGCCACAGACAAAGCTGTAAATTGGCACCAGAGTAGGCAATGACTTTTCTCTGTGGTAGTGGTAGATCAACTAGGATTTTTATTTTTTTTTTTTAATCAGAAAAATCTAATCTCTTTGAACAATTTAATAGTTATTTTAATTTGAGTGGTGGGGATCGTCCAGTTAACTGGCACATGCATTTCATGTGGTTGCTAGAGCTTGTTTTCTCCTTTCTTCCCATCACAAACACATACTGAGGAATGTTTCTTATAAATAACAATTAATAAATAATAATTCCTAAAGAAGGATGTGAAGGAGGAGAAGACAGGGAAGTGTCTGTTTTGTAGGCATTCAGAATGTATTGTAAAGTTGGCTGGTTGGGTTTGGACTATACTATTGCTGTGAAAACTGAAGCACAGAAGATCGTAGCTACTGAACTCAACTGCATGCAAGTTAACAATCCTAGATGCATCCAACACTGTGACACAAAGTTGGCACTTAAAATTTTTTCATAAATACAAAACAAAATAGAGCTGATGAAGTGTCATGAATGATCCATAAAATGAAATAAGAGTACAAAGGTATTGAAAAGCATCTGTAAAAGCCTTCAGAAATTTTCTATGACATTTGAAACTACTTTGGTTTTTGCTTCTGTAGATGATAATGAAATTGTATATGCTTTTAACTATCACTATATAATTAAAAACATAAAAACCTGACTACAGCTGATTTCTGTATGGATAGCCAAAATCAAAATATATACAGCTATGGTAAATTTCAAATAAGGTGAGCTCACCTTTTGTTATTTTCATTTTCTAGTCTAATTTGATAAGATCACTGTACTACTTACACTATTCTTGCTACCTTAAAAGGGCATCATTCTGCAAAACTGGTTCAAGGCTTGACTGTTTCTGATTATTCATGCTTTCCTCAAATATTCTCCATTTTTAAGAGACACTGCTAATGTTTGTTCCTTTACTTCCCAGGGAGTTGAAGGTATTTTCAAAAATTGTCTAGATAAAACCTAAATGTCAGCTTCTCCAAGGCAGTTAAGTACCAAGTTCAGTGGGAGTTAAGTGACATATAGAAGACAGAAACACTTTTGCAGATGTGGGCTTAAGTGCCTTCTCATATCTCAAGAAAAAAAAGAGACAAAGACTTTATATTATTTGTGTTTCTTAAGCATGGATGTTCTTTCAGTACAGTGATTACAAGTCTATAGAGCCTGTTAGAATTTTGTTTGCACAAAAGCTATATTATAGCATAAAACTATAATATAGCTTTTCCACAAATAATCATGATCAAAAAGCCCCTGAGTAATGAGTGCTGTACTTCAGGTGATCTCCATTGGGATGCTGTGTTCTATGCTTGTGTTAGTGGCTGTAGATGTATTTAGGGGTGGAAGGAACTTTCTTCCCCTTCTTACTGTTTTGTGTTAGCTAGCTATGATAGAGCAGATCTTCTAGGGAAGGGTACTCTAACCACAGTGGGGAAGGCTTGGTTCACTGGTAAGTAGTCATTTGCCTTGTCCCTTCCCCTGGCTACTTTTTGAGGGTCTTGTACAATCGAATACTGTGCTTTTACCCATGACAAAAAGACCACAGATCCTTTTTTTGTACTGAAAGCTCTTCTGGCCCGAGTCACCCCTTGGTTGTCACAGTATCTAACACAGCAGGGTCTTGATCCTGAGTATGACATTAAACATTATTTCCCAAAGAAAGATACCAAGGTCTAATGTGTCACAATCCTGAGCTATTTCTGCTTAGAGGGGCTTTACAGTTGCAGCACAACAAAGAAGAAATAGCACTTATCACAGTTGCACGCTGTCCTGCAGATTCCAGCAATACAGTATTTGGCTTTGACACCATTTTTTTCTAAGTGGGTGAAGTGACAACAAACATCTTCAAAGGAGTTTGCTTTAATTTCACTCTTTTCTGATGAGTTTTAGGTGAGAATATAGCAGGATATCCCAGGAGGGGATATAGCAATCTACCTCTTAGGATTAATATGTTATATCACATCTGTCTGCCTAATGCAGAGGAATCTCCAGTAATGTCAAGTACCTGACACTTCAAAGGAAGCTAGAAATCACCAGCAGAGATATTTATAAAGCCCTTGTACAAGGAAGTGTCTTGATGTCTCCAGATCAGTAGCTGCCTTAATCTGAAGCAGGACAAATAATTCTGTTTATTATCCATTCCAGTGCCTCATTCTTCTTTTTTTTTTTTTTTTTTTTTTTTTTTCTGATTGTAGGTAAGTTGAATCAAACAGTGTCACATGTCAGTCACTGTAGAGAAAATCCAAGAGCAAAGCTGGTACCGTGCAGGGCAGGAGCAAGATGCCTCTGCCCAGCCTCAGTACTGTGGGCCTTCAGCTTCAGTGGTGTAACGGAGCTGTGTCTGGGTGTCCAGGTCTAACCCAGGCAGCAGGGAGGTCTTGGCATGCTGCTTTTCCACATGCCTCCCAGCAGGCAGGGTGAAGTGAGGAGGAGGGGTAGGAAGAAAGACTTTTAAAGGTTACAGTTGTCTGCTCCATGCTGGGGAAATATTTTGGGAGTATTACGCATTCACAGGGTCTGGTGGACGCTGTCTTGTCAAACTGCCTCAGAGGATGGGGAGAATCTGTAGAGTTCACAAGTGATAAAAGGCCAGGGACGATTTAAAGGGTTGGTGTTGTGCAGTCAGGGTGTAGCTGCCTTGTGCAGGGCTGTAGAGAAAAGAAGTGCAGGTTAGCTCCAAGGTCTCAAGGGCTGCACACTGTAGACAAAGCACTGTGATACTGGTCTCCCATACAGATTTTTTACAGGAGTTTAGTGAAATACTTAGTTCAAATAGAGTTTTGAAGAGTTCTCAGCAGTACTGTGAGACTGGTACAGCTGCGTGTGTACCACCTTCTCTGTTGTGGATTAGTTCCCCTACCGAGGCCAGGCTGGAGGTGTCCTTTCCAGGGCTGGTTTCTCTGCTTAGTTGCATGGCTTGCCCTGGACTCTGCATAAGGCAACAGATAAGCAAAGTGGGAGTCTCGTTAGTTTGGCATCAAGCCCATGGTCAAGCACCAAGGTGACCTAACAGAATGTGGTCGCTTCACTTGGCTAGTAGCCAAACACAGCTGCTTGTTCACTCTCCCTTCTCCCAGGGAACAGGGGAGAGAATTGGAGGTGTAAAGGGAAGGACACTCATAGGTTGAGATAAGAACAATTTAATAATTGAAAAAAACCCTTAAAATAATAATTATATTAAAATAATAATTATAATAGTAATAATAAATATACAAATGAGTGATACATAGTGCGATTGCTCATCACTTGCCGACCAAGCCCAGCCCATTCTCTGATAATGATCCCAGAGGAGTCACAATCCCAAAAACCATCATCCCAGAAGAATGAGAGTCCGAGCAAGAACCTCTAAAAGAGATAAACCCTTTTCCACATACTGAACATGATGTGATGTGAAATATCCCATTGGCATATCCAAATGTCAGTTTGGTTTACTAATTTTAGTATTTCTTGCTCCCCCAGACCTTGCACCTGTGGACTAGCAAAACATGGAGTCCTTTGACTTCCAGTGACAACTGAAAACATTGGTATGTCATCAACATTCTTCTCATAACAAATCCCAGGCTGAAACCAAAACACAGCACTATTCTAGCTACTAAAAAGAAATCTAGCTCTGTCCAAGCCAAAAACCAGGACACAGGCCAAAAGCACCCTTAAAATTGTGGGTGACTTTTACACAGAGGAGGGTGCCTGGTTTTTCCCTCTTGCAGTGGTGCAGCACAGTCTCTATGCAGCTGCAAGTCTGTAATTTGGAGCAGTGCCAGCAACAGATCAGTCTTAGAGAATTAAAGTCCATATGTATCCCTGTATCCAGATGTTCTCTTGCTTTACTTACTTTGAAAATGTAGAAGATGCAGTATAAAATCTGCTGATGTAGATTTAGCACAATATCAAAATTTATTCTAGGATCTGAGTGGTTGGTGAGCATTTTAAAATTATTTTTTGCAAAAAGAATATGATGTTGAAACTGCCATATCTGGAAAAACTGAGGATAATTCTGGATTTGTGTTTGTATCAATTTCTCTTCCGAACGCAGATATAGTTTTATATATATCTATTGTCTAATAAAAAGAAACCTTTTTATTGTGTATTAATAGTTCCCCAAAACTGCACTATCCAATATTAGTCTTTTTATCTGGTTTAACTAATGCAGAAATGTTTGGGGTTTTTTCTTACATAAGACAAAATGCAAATAGTTTCAGCTTAGGTGACTTTAGAACAAAACTGGAGTCTTCCTACTGATGACTTCCCAACTTGGTGCTTGGACTATAATTCATGTAAAGGAGAAGCAGCCTTGTTTTTCTTACTCTTATGCCAGTGCACAATAACACACAGACCAAATCTCTGCCTGTAAGAGAGGTGAGGAGTACGGAATCCTTATTTTAGTATTTAGGAGTCTTGTATCATATCGTCTTCTCTAAGGAGAAAGGCTTGTGAACTCTATTCTCATCTTTGCCTGCTGAAGTTGTAGCTTTCAGATTTCAATTATTTTCAATTCTGTAAGCCTACATTATAATCATGATGGAATTCATTGATGTGTCTTTAAATGAATTTGTATATTCTCCCTGTTGTCTCATCTGAGGCTCCGTACCATTTTTTATGGCTGAAATGAAAACATAAGCTTGGCTTGAAGATAACCCTTATTTTAGGAGTGTCATCACTAATCTATTTATCCTTTTTAGCTTTGGTTGCCTAAATACTGCAATTAGGCATCCTTGCTAGGGAAAAAGTATTTCTGTTTAAAAACAAAACTCCAAAATGAAATTTATCTTCTTGGGACCCACTTTGTCACTTTGAAATAAATTTGCTGGGCTTCATCAATACAGATTTTTCCAGATGAATTAGTTGCTGTCATCTTTGTCTTCTGGAAAGAGCCTGGGTTTACAATTCAGTGGCTGAACACAGAACAGAGATGACTGATTGTGTGGTGGTATTGTGTGGGATCTCCCAGGCCATCATTTCTAGCAGACCTGGGCAACACTGTCTTGCCATACTAAATTGTGGGTTATCTACACGTAAAACAGCAAACTGGGAAAAGTAAGGTTGTGTGGTGGTTTGACTCACAGTGGGACCACACAGTCCTGCATTCACTCCCCCAACCAGGTGAGATGGGTTGGGAGACACAACAGAAGGGGCACGAGATTAGGAATGAAGGACAGGGATGGCTCACTCACCAGTTATGGTCACGGGCAAAACAGACTCAACTTGGGGAAGAAAAATCAATTTAATGTGTTGCAAATCATCTGACTAGACATAACAACCCAACCGATGTCATCTACCTGGACTTGTGCA
>NW_010331289.1:44576-53262 GCF_000700745.2 Antrostomus carolinensis | reverse complement strand
TCTGGGAGTGTTTTCTGCATCAACAGGGAGATTTGGAGGAAAAGGAAAAAAAGGTGAAAGGCAGAGTTCAACACTTAAATCTGCAGTGATTTTGGGTGCCTCACGGGGCTCTCAAAGCTCAGAGCCCCTTCTCAGAGGGGAAGGGGGGCAGGACAGGCTGAGTGACCAGGGTCCCATGGGTGGGGCTCAGGCAGGGCTGGAGGATGCCCCAGCTTGGCTCAGGAGCATGGCTCAGTCAATCACCGCTTTCAGGCAGGTCTCCTGGCTGCTGGGGCGAGGGGGAAAATTGAGATGTGTTTTCAAGACAGAGGTGTTCCATGCGGAAATCAGGAGCATTTCCCCAGCGGCGCCCAGCGAGGCACTTGCTGTAGCTGTAGGTACCTGTTGTGAGATGGAAGCAAACTTTGAAATTGCCTTTGCCGTGTGATGGTAGGACTGGGCTCCCGCTCCCGGGAACACTGTGGGGAGAGGATGCTGTGGGTGCTGGATCGTAGCCATGGCAGCACCTGGTTCCCTGGGCACTGCGAAGAGCCCCCAGCCAGGACTGCCAGGCTCAGGGAGGTGACAATCCCATGCTAACGTGGTTCTGGTGGCATCGGTGCCATGACCCAGAGGGGAGAGGTGGACAGGGGCACCATGTACTCCAGCGAGGACCTGGACTGATCAGAGAGGGCTGGTGGTGAAGATGCAGCAAGCCAGGAGGGGAATAAATTGAGTGTGTATATCACAGGCAGGTCTGGGCTTTATTGATTTTCAATGAAAGGCTGTGTCATGATTTTTTCTCTCCCACTGTATTTGCTGCAAAGTTGTATCTGGACTCCAAGTATTAACCACTAACTAGAGATCTCCCTTTTCCCCCTCCTAGGAGATAGTGAGGGGGGAGGAAAGTTTGCTGTGGTCTTTTTAGGTGCACGATGGATGCAGCGGCTTTACTAATCCAACACCAGAACAAAAAGCCGGTATTAACAGTGGAAAATGTCATGTCCAGCTCTTCAAGTGACTTACTGTTAAGGGACTGCATGTGGGATGTGTCTTATTTGATGGGCTGCATTATGCATCCCTGGCAGGTCCTGGTCCCTGCTGTCCCCAAGAGGGACAGTCCATCAGCTGGGGGCCTGGGGTTGGCGCTGCTCTTGCTGGTTTTTCTTTCCTCCCAACGAGGGGAAGATCCTAAAAGAGAGGGACATATTCTCTATGTCAAAACTTTTTTGGAAGCTGCTGAGATGTCTTGTTGCATCCTGCTTTTAAGCTGGTGTTTGGAATTTGGAGTGTCTCTTTAATCTCGAAGTTGGCGTTTTTAAACATTAAAGAACATTTGGAAATGAGTATAGCATGAAATGTTTTAGGAGACATTTCTGCCCGTCTTCAGAAACTCTTACAAGTCTTTTTTGCTTCTCTGATGAACGTGCCGAGAATCCAGGGGAAAGCATTGCAACCAGCTAAGGCCTTTAAAAATAGATGACCAACAGAGTAAAGTTGGAAGGGCTTAGCATGAGTTTGTCTGGAAAAGAGACGATGGAGAGGAGATCTTTCACCCGGTTTTGGGTAGCACCATGCGGTGAGATGTGCAGCCGTGGCAACTCGTGGCCTTGGAGGGAGAGGCTGGGAATTCTTGCAGGGGTTTGGGAACGTCCTGGAAGGGTTAACTCTGGGTGTAGCTGGATGCACTGAAGCTGAAGTGGAGCAGTATGCAAATCTATCCACTTTCATAAACTGCTTAATTAGGCGAATGTTAATGAGACGTTAATTACTGTTGTGCCGGCGAATCCCACGGAACGGAGATTATGTTTCTCTTCAAACATCCAGTCTTAATTATAACTTGTGCTTAATTCCACTGTCTTGCCTGGGATGGAGCTGGGTAGGTAGGACGAGGCACCAGCTCCCGTGGGTGCCCATAGCGTGTCCTCCGTCCTTGCCCATGCCACAGCGGTGGCTGTAGGCACGTGGAGATGGAGCCGTGGTGGTGGCTTGGGGACAATGGGTGCCCACCCCTGCCTTGCAGCCAGCTCCTTGTGCTCAGGTCCAGCCCAGCAGTGAACCCTTCAGGTCTGTGTTGTTGGCAGGTCAGGGTGGAAAATCCCATGCCACATGTAAAAGCTCCCATTGTTTTCCTTCTTGGACTTGGGAAGGCTCTGGGAGGTCCCTGTTCATGTCCCGTGTGCTCCAGGGATGCTGCATTGCTCTGCTCTGGAGGTGCCTGCCCCAAACTGGTCAGACTGGAGTGTGGGAGCATCCATCCTGCACCTGGTCCCCTCCATCCTCACTTTCTGTTTCTACCTGCCTTGGCTTTTCCAGCTGGACTGTAAGTGCTGCCTGTGGTTCCCGATTCCTGTAGGGATTTTTAGTTGATGGCAATGTGAACTGCTGGAGGTCCTGCTTCCACAGTGCCTAATGCGTGAATATTTTTAAAGTACGGCTTCAACTTGGAGATGAGCAAGAGATCACTGCGGCGATGAGCAGAGAAACAGCATCCCGTTTCCAATTTTAACGCCTGTTATTGTTATTATTTCTTTTTGTGTGGCTTCCATTAATGTTCAGGATACTGTAAGGCTTTCAAGCGAGGTATTAGCGAGCCATGAAATCTGCATCCTCAGGTTTTTTTTGCCTGGTTTTCATCTGTGCTTAGTTGGTGGCTGCTCCGGGCTGACTGCAAGGTTTCCTGGGTCTTCGCTCATCACCACGAGCAGGGTGATGAAGCGTGCTGGGGCTCCGAAGGGCTGGAGGGGACGGTGTCATAAGGCTGAAATATGAGGTTTGGGCTCCATCAGGGCTTTTTGGTACCCATGGGGAAGATTTCTTGGGACTCTTTTTACGGAAGGAGTTGTTCGCATTGCCACTGCTGCTGGTGGAAGAGCCCAGGGACTGCCCGCATCACTCCTCCTGGCAGGAGCTCCATGTCCTTCACGTCCCCACAAACGAGCTTTTTAATTACGCACACTGCATCTGCACGCCTCGGAGCTTGTTGCCAGAAACCTGCAGCCGGAGAGCGGTGGCCATCGTCATCTTGGGCCCTCTCTGACAGCCAGCGGTGGCTTGGGAAGCTGTTCCAGGGTCGGAGTCGCTTTGGATTTCCATTGCATGCTGCTGCAGCCTCGAGGGGTGATGAGAAAGTGTGTTGTCCCCCGAGCAACCCGCGCTGGGGGTGATGATTCTCCGTATTGGATGTTTTCAATTACAAAGGGTGTCAGCTTAGGTTTCATTTTCCTGTCATTTCTTTTCTTCCCTCTGTTCCGACTCTGCTGTTTGATTTCCAGACAGGTTTGATATTTCCTCTCCCAGCAAGCCGGCAAGCCCTGGGGACTTTTGCGGGTGGCTTGCTTCGGCGCCGCTCCTTTGATCGCCAGCAGTGTCCCTCCTATGACAAACAGGCTGGGCTGGAGGACCAAGTGTGGGAAAGGCTGGAGGCTGCACCCATCACAGCACCCGTGGAGGGTGGCACTGCTGGGGCTGTTTCCCCGGGCTCCAGCCAGCGCTGCCTGCTTCTTACTGCCTTCCCAAATCATCTGAATGCGATTTTTTTTAATATCTTAAAAAGATTTTCTGTCAGAAGAAACATGTCCAACAACCAGGGATTTTTGCCTTTTTTACTTCTCTGCATTCTGCATCTCTCAGCATTGAAGTCCTTGTTAATTAATTAAGAATTAATTAATTCCAACTCCTTTAATTTTTAAAAAATGGCAAGATCCGACCGCATACCCTCTAGCAGAGCCGCCTGCCGCTCCCTCCTCCCCTCCTTGCAAGAGCAAATCTCGAACAAACAGAGCCCTGCTGCAAAATCAACAGCTGCGTGGGAGGGAGAGGCAACGTTTTGCATACAATTTCAATAAAAATCATATTGCAAAACCACGTATTTCCTCGTGTTTAGGAAACACGAGGGATGGCAAAGCCAACACTGGGGGGACTAAGAGAGGCTATTGCCTGCATTGAGACCCCGCTACTGAGATGCTCCCCATGTTGGTGGCTCCTGTGCTGCTTTTCAGAGCCCCAAAATGCCGCAGGCAGGTGCCAGGAGGACCGGGTGCTCTGGTGCAGCACCCATGGGTGCCAGCACCCAGGGTAGGTACCCAAGGGGAGCGGCTTCAGCTGGGCATCATGGGCAGAGGAACAGGCAGGAGAGGAGAAGCTTTCACCTGAACCCACTATGTTCTGCCTGCAGCTGCCTGTGGCTTCTAATTGCTGAGCCCAGCACCAATTTTATTTATTTAAAATAAAATAAAAGAAGAGAAGAAAGAAAATAGAGAAGAAAGAAGGGATTGGCTTAATGGCATGTCCAAATTAGCCTTATTGTGCTGGGAGCTGGGTGTTGGAGTAAATCCATTTCCACAGCACTGTGTATCTTTAGTGAGTGGGAAGTTGGGGGATAAATGAGTGTTCTTCATATTTTATCATGGTCTGACAGCGATGAAGCAGATAGAGGTGGTGCAAAGGTGATTAATGAGAAAGTTTGAGTTAACGAAGTGTAGTTGTCTCTCATTAGGGGGAAATGAGTTCCCTTTACCAACAGCCGTTGGGCTTGTGAAGTTAGCAGCTCTCTCGACGCCTTTTTTTTTTTTTTTTAAATGCCAGATAATTTGTTTCTTATTTACCTTTTCTCGCCAGGTTGATGGCATGATATCGCTCTGCCCATCTGGAGCAGCTGTGCTGGTGTTGGGGCTTTCTTGCTACCTACCGATAGCATCGCCAAGGGTGTGTGGGGGATGCTGATGGGGACAGAGGTGCCTCTGGGGACACCAAGGCAGGGACACGGTGTGCAGAAGGGGATGCTCAGAGCTGGGGAAGTGAAGCCCTTCACTGCTGGGTGAGGGATGGGGGAGAAGTGGTTCTCCGGCAATCAGCCAGAGCTGGGAAAGCATGTCCACAGCAGGAACCTGCAATATTAACAAGTCTTTTAATGAAAAATACATCTGCTGTTCGTCTGCCTCGTGGCCCGAGACGCAGGCGTGCTTTTTGGTTCAGCAATGGTTGCTGCAGGACCTTTTATTTTACAATAGTTGAAACAAAACTGGGATCTATTTTTAATCCTTTCCCTTTCCCCCTTGCTGCCTTCCCTTGTCGCCCTGCTGTTGTGCTAACCCTGCAAAAGCTCGGTCAGGGTTTAGGAGAGGCCAAGGGCTGGACTGGGTGCCCCGGTTCACAGCAGGAGGACAACCTGTCCCTTGTACGGTCCCTTTGCCCTGTGACCCTGGCTGAGGCCGTCCCAGTCAGGGCTGCTTTGCAAAGAAAGAGCGAGCTGTGGCTGGCTGCCATTTAGTGGCTTTATCTTTTCAAGGAGGAAGGGTTTTTTTTCCCTGCTGGATTTAGGGCAGGCTGGGCAGGATCTCCTCAGCCTGGATTTCAAATTGTCTTATGGCAATTGTGCCTGGAGGCAGAGGTAAAGGCTGGGTCAGGACAGTTTGCTCTTTGCTCGTGCTTTTCATGCTGGAATTTCTTAGCAGTTCCCAGAGAAGCCAGCCATTGCGAAGCCTGTCCTGCTGGTGAGAAGCAGAAGGGGCTGGGGAGGTGGGTTGAGGTCCCGTTAAGGTGTTTGCTGCCAGGTCCTGCTGCTTGATACGTTGGAGCATCCCTGGAGATGGTGTACATATGTTGGAGCAGCGTGTGGCCCTGCCAGGGCCGCAGGCAGCCAGGGCTGCAGCCCCCGGGAGCTGCCTTCCCTTCCCTGCCACCCACTGCCTGCAGCCACAGAAGCACCGTTTATCTAGAGCAAAGAGAGACCTTAGAAAAATAAGAAAAGCTATGTGAGGAGCATCTGTGAAATAATAACAAGATCCCAGGGATGGAGCTGCTTTCATCTAGGAGCTGTTTGCTAACCACAGGTTGCTCCTGTCCCTCGTTAGAGAGGGAGCTGGGTGGCGATGCACCCGCTCAGATCTTTCTTTCCTTTCAAGATCCCCTTGTGGTGTCCCCCAGGCTGGCCAGCCCGGCCCCTGCCAGCACATCCCTCCTGCCACCAGCTGCTGAGCTGATTTTTAATCACTCATATCCAACCCCAGTGGTAGTGGGAGAGCTGGGCTCGCCTCGGGCCGTCCTGCCTCCCCGCCACGTTACATCCTGAACGAGAGACGCAGCAGGACTGTTCCTGTGCTGGGAGCTATGAAGTAGGGAAACCCCGTGTCTTCCTTGGCACGGCTTTGTAAGGCTGAACTGCCAGCTTTGCAGCCGGTCACCTCCCAGCCAGAGTAGATGCTGGTTTATGCTCGTGCTGGAGCTGGTCCAGACCCTCTGGGAACACCTGAGCGATGTACGAGCTGGTAGGCACTGTGCTCCTTTCCAGCTGGCTGGAAAATGTCTGTCAGAACTTTCTTTCCTGGGAAAAAGCTGGTTCAGCCATGCTAAAACACTCTGTATTGAAACCCGGGGAGGTTTCTGATGCTTCCATCGGGTGCAGAGGAGTGTGGGCTCCCAGGGCTGGGCTAAGGGAGAGCTGGCCTCGCAAACGGCCCCAGAGCAGGGTAAATCGTGAAGGGACCCCACTAGCAGATGCTGGGGAGCAGAGAGGAGGTCAGGGGGCTCCGGGCACATTGAGAGCCTGGCACTGTCCATGCCTTGGGCAGAGCTGGCGTTTCCAGTTGAAGCTCACGTTGCTCTGCTGTGCTCTGCTGCCTGCCGATGAGAGGAGGTTGCTGGGTGTTAAGGTGTGGTTGTTTGCACGTGGCTTGGGAAGGGCTTTCGGCATGGTCCCTGCTTATATGTTTCCTATAATAAAACTGTTTTGCTTCTCTGGAAAGAGACTCTTCTGCGAGTGAGGATTAAGGTGCATTTCAGAGCTTTTGCCTCTTGGTCCATGGTGTGAAGGGAGGTGCGGGGAAAGATGCTGCGTCTTATTTCCAGACTGGGCAGTTGAAATATTTCGTGTGAGCTCAGGAGAGAAGGGATTTCTGCACACCTTGAGAGCTACAGACTTCTGCAGGTTGCTGGAGCTAAAACCCAAGGTCCTGGAGGAGGAACTGTGTCAGACCTGGGTTACATCAACAAGGGGGGCTGAGGGTCTTGAGGCTAGTTGGTCGCAAAGGGAGCGATGCACCGGTGAGCATCCAAAAGCACACTTGGACACTGGTGTAACAGCCAGCAACGTGCTTTCAGCTGTGGAGAAACATTTACACCTCTGTGCCTGAGAGCAGGATCTGGCCCCGGGCCTCCAGCAGCTGTGGAGATGCAAGAGGCCAGGAGCAGAGTGTTTAAAGGCTAATGAAGATGCACTAGAAAATGATTAGCTTTGCAAGCAGCGTTCCTGTGTGCTGGAAACAGGGGTATGATGAAGTTCGCACTAAGCCCTTGGAGATCTCTTGAGCAGGAGTGATCTGCGTGCTGCGCAGTGCTATTATTGGAAGGGGTGGCTTTGCTGCCTATCATCTGGCTTTGCTGAGTTAGCTCCGTGGACTGTCACCAAACATAAAGCATCTTTTCCTTGGCCGTTGCCAACCCACCTACTTGGAGTGGGTGATGACTTGTTTGTTCCTCAGCTCAGCTGGAAAAAGTGAGTGTACTTGTGGGAGGGCGGGAAGAGGGAGCGTTGCAGGGTGCCATCTCCCGAGGAAAAAAGTGGATTGCTGGGTTTGGGTGCTCAACCGGAGTAACGCTCAGTATCCCACTGCGATCTCAGTATGGTCCTGCTCGGCTCCTGCAGATGCCCTTCGCTGTGTGTTGGGCTGGGGCATCACTGCCCCTCGAGCTTGGCCAGCTGATCTGCATGTGGTGGCAGGACCACCCTGCTTTCACTCGTGAAGGACGTGAGGAAGCTATTATTTGGCCTGAACCTGGCCCAGAGCAGCCAGAGTCTCCCCAGCATTGCTGTTGTGGCAAGGCCCAGCCCAGCCTGGCTTTCCTGATGCTTTCAGGTGCTGGTGTGGCACAGGACCGGACATAGTTTCCCTCTCAACTCCCACTGCTTTCAAGGCAAGGAGTGCTTGCCATGTTCCTCATCGGGGTGGGAAGCTTGGACTTGGCACTGTATTGGTGCATCCCTGCAGAGATGTGTTCCTCGGGGGATCGATCACCTCCCAGGGCTCTGACAGCAGCTGTGTTGGCAATGCCTGCCACTGCCAGCCCTCCTCTCCTGCTGCTGCTCCAGCTGCAGATTCCCCTCTGTGCCCTCACTGACACAAGTCCCCAAGTCCCTTCCATGTCAGACATGAAGTGATTGCTTTGCAATGAGTTATGTTGTTGGGATTTTTTAAAGAAAAGAGCTGGAAAGCATCACTTTGGCCCCAAAGCCACTGCTGGAAGGACAGGAGCAGGAAGGAGGTGGAAGGTGTGGTGAGAGAGAAGATATCAAAAGCAGACAAGGGCTGCCCGGGTGATTGCCAACACAACAGGAATGACAGGAGAGACCTCAGGAAAGGGCAAAGAGCTGGGGTGCAGGCATACAGCTTTGTGCCCAAAGGCCTTAAATCTGTCCTTAAACCTGGATCGCCAGCCCCCCTGGCTGTGTTTCTCTGGTAGAGAAGCCAAGGAGGAACTGGGAGTCTGACTCCCCCGGGACCTGTGGGAGGGCAGCATCACTCCGGGTCAAGGATTAGATCCATTACAGAGGAGCTCTTGGGGGAAAGCCCTGGACATGATGCACATAGAGGCTGATGCATTAAAACTGCTTCCTGTGGAGATCTCCTGCTCGCCAAGCAGGGAGAGGGGTCGGGCATGAAACCACCACCCCGAGCTGCCTCCAGCGCTAATGGCTTGTGTTTACTGG
>NW_010331289.1:32414-44545 GCF_000700745.2 Antrostomus carolinensis | reverse complement strand
CTGGTTACCAGCCTGGCACCAGCTGGCGAAAGCAGCCCTTCAAATCCCAGCCCCTCCGAGCCACAGCTGAGCACCGGAGGCAGCTGAGACCCTTCACTGGGACCAGGAACGTGCCTTTGCTCTGCCAGAAGGTTATCAAAGCCAAGGTGCTTTTTCCAGTCATTTCACATCCAACCGTAAGTGTCACGCAAGGAGAAACCCCATTTAACCAGACGGTTCCCCACCAGCTCTAATCATAAACGATACTTGCTTTTAAAAACATGTATTTTCACTCTTCTTGTATTTTTCCCTTTTCTCGCCGTGCATTTTGCATCCCAACACATTTCCTTTTATTCCCCCCACCTCCTTCCTCCTCTTTTTCATGAGCTATTTTCAAATGCCACGAAGGGTGAGATCTGAGGGGAGGAGGAGTAACTGAAAGAAAAAAAAGGGTGGTGAAATTATTTCACACATTTACAGGGGGAGAAAAAAAAGGTGTGGGTGTGGGGAAAGAGAACAGCTTCAATTCCCACATGACAAAACCCAACTTCATTCATTTCCAAACATAGTTTTCTCAGGTAGAAAGTTTTGGTTACATTTACCCAGCCCCACAGCTTCCAGCGAAGGTCCTGGGAGTGCCACTGGTCCCCAAGGGAGGAGTTGTCCCTCCTGCTTTGCTCCCCTGACCTGGTACAGGTTGGGTGTCAGGGTTTTGGTACTGGGAAGCTGGGGCAGGAGGACGTTGAGAGAAAAGGAAGGATGAGCTCCTGAAAAACCTGGTTTTGGATTAAGCCAAACTTTTATCCAGCTTGGCCCTGGGAAGGGTAGGGGAGATGTTGCAAATGTCACCAGCTTCATGGGAAGCCTTTCTTCACACAATGACAGTATGTTGGATGATTTCCCGTGTTTAATAAATAGGATTAAACCCAGCAACAACAGTGCTCACTAAGAACTAGGAGTTCAGGCTGTGATAAACTCTTTAGATGGCAAAATCTTCTTATGCTCAATTGTTTTTCCATTTAGCTGGGAAAACTGGAAATAACTGGTTTGGTTTGATCCAAAAGAATCGTTAAATGTGATTCATTTGGTTTGCTGGCCGCACTGACAAGTCTCATCGCCACTGGAAAAGGGAAGGAAAAAACCCCAAATCCCAAAGACAGCTTTTCTGAGCCGCTCAGAAAAGCGGCTGTGATGCTAAAGGTAGGCTGGAGGACCGATGCTCTGGCCATCCCCAGTTGAAGTCCTGTCCCCTCCATGCCGTTGCCTTTGGCAAGCATTGGAGAAGACCCCTGACAGGAGGAGACTGGGGACCTGGCAGCAGGTATTAGCCTGCCCGTCTCCCCGGGGGTGAGCCCGGGCACTTGCAGCAGGTTGGCATTTCACACCTTGGGGAGGGTGACATTTTCTTTGCAGCATTTCCACGTTTGAAAGCTGGCATTTCACCCCAAGAGGAAGCTGGTATTTATAAGGCAGGGCACTGGCATTTCATTCATTGTTACCATCCAGTGATTCAGACAAGGTCTCTGAGCCAGAAAGGTCAGCTGGGTCTCTACTGTTCTTTCCTGCTTTTATTTTTTTTTTCCCCCTAAGGGTTTAGGGAAAAACAAAGCCAAGCCACACACCAGAACTGCTGATTGCCATTTTTCTTGCCTTGAAAATGAAAGTCTGCTATGCTACATAAAAGCTAAGACTTTCCAAAGTCTGTCTTGCAAGGTTGTCTTTTGTAAAGTCCTTATTTTATTTTGCTTTGAGTTCCAAAGATGCGAGCCGGAGCCCTGTGCCAGGGTGGTGTGGGTGGCACCAGCATTTGCCCCAGTGCTGTGCCAGTGCTCACCATTGCTCTAGTAATCCTGCATCATCCTCTTTCTTGGCCTGAAGAGCTGAGCTGAAGCCAGCTCCATGTTTCAAGGAGCCCAAAACTGCATTTTTTCTGGCCAAAACCCCAGGTTTTGTCCTTAGAGTAGCCCTGGGGAAGGTGATTTTGCATTGCCCCTTCTAGGGTGGGCAAGGGATGAGGAGCAGGAAAGGAAAAGCAAGTGCAGGTCCCTGCCGTGACTATGGGGCTCTTGTTGGACTGGGGCAATATAGATACTGCCAGGGCCTGGGGAACATAAATAAAATCAATAAGAAGCTGTTAAATTGTGCCTGAACCTCGCAAGGAACAGCGTGGGGAGTGCTGGCTGCAGAGATGTATCTGCTGCCACTCCGCGGACTGTGGCACATTCATTAAGTATCTTTAAGATGGATACAC
This sequence comes from Antrostomus carolinensis, assembly GCF_000700745.2. Taxonomy (NCBI): domain Eukaryota; kingdom Metazoa; phylum Chordata; class Aves; order Caprimulgiformes; family Caprimulgidae; genus Antrostomus; species Antrostomus carolinensis. Next base: position 42,315 of record NW_010331289.1, on the reverse strand, counting down.
CCCCCAGTTCACCTCCTGCGAAAGCCTGGGAATTTATTTCCTCCTGAACTGTGCCATCAATCACCGGTGACAGCACCGCCTTGGCACCGCGCGGCTCGGCCGCCCAACAGCCGGAGAGGCAGAGGGCTGGCTGGCCTCAGCTCCCCGTGCCCTAGCTGGAAAGAGAGGGACCCCATTCCCCTGCCCTCCTCGCACCTCAAATGCCTTCATGTACCTTTCTGCGCTGCTCAGGACCCTGCTGCCTGCAGCCAGGCCCCACATCCTGTCGCCGGCCAGCACTGCATGCATCCATCCCTAATCGTCGTGGGCTGGCGGCGTGGAGAGGAGTCGATGGTTCCTCCTCTTCTCTCTCCTCTGCACAGCTCCTTGCGGTCCTGGCACCCTGGCTCTGCTCCCAGCCCTGCTTTTGGCACTTGCTGGGTGGCTGCTGGGAGCTCCCAGGGCTCCACACTGCACATGTAAACACAAGAGCCCAAAGTCTTTGCAGAAAAATTTTGCCATGCCTGATTTGATGCTTGTAGCTTTTATCAGAGCGGCCAGACAGGAGCAGGACGAATCCAGCAACCAGGGACAGTACAGGAGATGCTGCTTGACGTCCGAGCAGCTTTGCTTTCTCTGCTTCTGTCTGATGGGTGTCAGTGCTGCTTTGGACTGGAAAGATGTGACAGGGCCACTTAGCAGGAGAAAAGACCAGCGAGAGGAGGCTGAGTGACCCCCCTGCCCTGCACCCAGCACCCTCTGCCCAGCCCTTCCCGGACCTGTGGCCACCCCTTTCCCTCCCCGTGCTGACATTTCACCCTCGGGTGCCTTCAGCTGTCAGCCAAGGTGCACATTGCTTCAATTTATGCAGAGACCTGGGTTTTACTTCTTCCTGTAATTTCTTCTGATGCTTTTAATTTTTTCCCCCGTATCAGCTGGGAACCTACAGATAATCCCATAAGAGCAGAATAAAGACTTGTCAACCTTTCTTAGACGCTCCTTGAGATGAAAATAACTTCCTGAACCCCTTATAATGCTTTATTTTCTGCCGCTTCTGCTACTCTGAGTATAATTTGACTGACTAAAGGATCTTGAAGCTAAGAAAAAAAAAAAAGATAAAGTAGACTAATAATAATAATGATAAAAACTGCTCCCGAGAGGGCGATAAGGGCCTGGAGACTCACACCCCTGCACCGCCTGCCAGGGCAGGTGTGAGCCCGGCTTTTGTTCCTCTGCTCCCAGAGCCGGTGCTGGGAATGGGGAGGCTGGTGTCTCTGCAAAAATGGGACGTTTTTCAAGAGAAGAAAGGTATTGTGTCCCCTGTGATATGGAAATGAGCGGGGAGGTGAGGCCAGGGAGAGAGGATTTCTGATGGTAATGAGGCTTTGCACTGCCTTTCTGGCCTTGCCTCCATTCCGCCCTTTCAAAGGTAAGACGGGGTTTCAGGGCCTGTTGTATTCTTTCCCTTGGATTGTTTGTCATGTTTTTTTTTTTAACCCTGCCTGTTGTGGCTTTTAAAGATAAAAGGTGCGAGCTGCAATTAAAGGGAGTTTGAGGTGGGCTGGGAGATGCTGCAGGGGTTACAGTTACTCTGCTATGAGCTCTCTGTGAGCTCTGTAGGCAGGTTAGGTGGGCTTGGGAACGCTTCTCTTCTCCCATCCCACAAGCCTCAGCACTGCCAGAGGTGGATGTGACCTAGCAAAGGCTGGTGGTGAAGGTCAGTGCTATAGCTGAGACCACGGTGACCGTGCCATCCCCGAGCACCCTGTCCCAGCTCCGCTGTCCCTCTCCACAGCTCTGGTGGAAACCAGCCCATCCACTGCTGGTGTCCCCAGGCTCCTATGGGGACACTTGTAACTTTTGAATGTTGCTTGTGAGCAACCTTGTAGCACCTCTTTCAGAGGAACAGCCTCTCTTCCCCTCGAGATAGCTGATGACGGGGTATTCATCTTGCTCCTGACTTAATGGCTGCAATAGTACTTGTGACTATCCAACAATTGTGCCTTAATTTTAGTCTGAGCTTGTCTAGATTCAGCCTCCAGCCAATAACTCTGGTCTGACATTCATCTGCTGCCTTGAGGAATGCTCTGCTATTCCGAAACCCTTCCTCACGTAGGAAGCTGCACTGCTTGATGGAAAGGGCTGGACACAAATTTCCTGGGCAAACAGTTTCAGAGGGAAAACTGAGGCTGGGGCTGAGCTCAATTTGTCATGTAAAATATGTGCTCTCTGCTGAAGGGGTGAACTTACTGCTCTGAAAAGCCAGGGCTGCAAGCCCATAGACTTAGCTCCTGGGAGAACAAGGTGGGGAGCAGATGTCTTCGGTCTCACTAGAGGAATGAGAGGACACTGAATGAGCAGGAGCTGTTTCTCGGGCAGTTTCAGGGTTGCTGTTGCCTCTGCATCATGGATGGCTGCTGAATTCCTGTGCGGCTGGCAGTGCAGTGAGCTGCTGAGCTGGGAGGGCAGCCCAGGACGAGCGGCCAGAGCTCACCCTGTGCATGACTGTCAGGGGTTTTCATCCGTTGTTGATCTGAGGAACTTTCCTGAACTTCTTGGAACAGCTCATCTGCCCACACTGGACAGCACTCATGGGCATAGGAGCTGCCTGCCCCTCCTGCCCTGCCTGCACTGCAGCGAAGGACCACTGAAATCTGACTGATTTCAGAAAATGCTGATTCAAACCCAGCCAGCTCTCTGCCAGGCTGCTGCAGGTCAGAGGGCTCACAGGTCAAATTAGCTATTCAGGGAGGAGCTGTAAGCAAAGATGCCTCATGGTGAGCTTCACTGGTGTTTATTCCAGAGCTCCCTTTTTAGCCAAAGCCCTTGAGCCATGCTGGTGGTTGCTTCCCCCCTGCCCAGCAGACATTGCTGCTCAGCTGTTTGATTTTATCCCTCCTAATTTTACAAGAAGTGACAGTAAATCTATCCCGTATGCACAGGACCGTGAGGGGTGTTTAAACAATCATTGGCATCCAGATGTGTTGATAGCTTTGGGGTATCTCCTGACAAAGTGGGTTGGTGCTGGATATATTGCTGTAAAAGGTTCGGAGTCTGACATTAAATCCACAAGAGCAAGCGAGGGTTTGGCCATGAGCTCTGCTGCGTGGGGCAGCCCCATCGCCCGTGGGTGCCAGGAGGGTGTCCGAGGGGTACCGGGGAGGGCTTCTCTGCAAACACGGCTGTTTAAGGGCTCCCAAGCACAGCCAAGGGTACCTGCACAGTTGTCTCCATGTCCAAAAAGCCCATTAGCCTGGGAGGAGGAGGAGGGGGAGCGAGGGGACGTAGCAGAGGAAGATAAGGCCGGGGAGCGGAGGATTTGCGGGGAGTTAATGGGCAGTGAATTGGCATTACACCCCAGCAGGTTCTCATCTCCCTGGCTCTGTGCTGGCTCATCCGCACCCCAGAGCAGGGAGGGAGCATCTCCCAGAGCATCCTCCCCTGTCACCAGGGTTTGCAGCTCTGGTGCGTGGCCCTGGCACTTCTGGCCCACGGCAAGTGGCAAAAGGGACAAAGCAGAGGCAAACGAGGTTACTTTGCTGCTGTCCCGCTGGTGACGCTAAGGGAGATGCTCCATTTTAAATCAAACCCGAATCAAAGCGGAGATGGCTCCTCTGCTGCTTGGGGATATATAAAGCTGTGTCTAAGCTCATAACATAAGGGCAGCTTTTACTACTTAAAGCCATCTCCTTGCTCTGCTTCACTCATCTGGGCTTGCAAAGCAACCCTGTATCTGCTCTGTTTCATATTATATTGGCTTGGAGGAGCTGGAGCTCGCTCGCTGTGGCTTCCCCTCTGAGAAGGAGCGGTGGCTGGGCTCAAGCTGTGCCCGCTCTGAACTGGGGAAGGATGCTGACTCCATAGGAGGGTTATTTTTGAGGCTTCCTTGGGCATGAGGGCTGGCAGGTGGTGGTTTGTTACTCTGCTCCTGGGCACCAGGGCAAGGTGTCCCCGCCAGCAGCTCAGCCTGCACCCCTGGGGCAACTCCCCGCCAGAGAGCCAGGATGCAGCGGGGCTGGGGACGGCGCAGTCCAGACCCACGAGCATGCTGGCATTGTGGCTTTCCTCTCCCAGAGGCCATTGCCTCAGCCAAAGCAGAAATTTTCTGGTGCTGTTATTAACTCTCCAGCTTGGACATAACAGCTCTTCTCCCAGCACCTGAAGAGCACTCTCAACAGCACCGTGACCGCTTAAGTCCTTCACTGTGGCCACTGTGTTCCCAGCATGCTGCACTGGGGAGGGCTTGGTGCTCCAGGAATGTGTCAGCGGTGCTTGGCATAGGGTCAGGAGCATCCCTGGTTGTGACATGCTGGATTTGGGTGCTGGAAGCAAGGGGTGAACCCTGGGACCCCAACAGCTGTGGTCACCCTCCTCCACATCCCGCCGGTGCAGAGCTGAGAGCCACATGCAAGAGGTCCTCATCAGCAAGGGGACGTGGTGGTGGGATGGTCACCTGCAGGCCAGGTCCTGCCCGTTCCAGGGGCTTCTGAAAGACTTTTTCCCTGCTCATATTCCCTTGCACGAGCCTGGATGGATGAAATGGACTTTGAAGCCCAAAATCCCTTAATCTCCAGTATACTTAACAGTATTAGCCAGATTACAGGAGTCATATACATAGTAATTGCACTCAGCGGAGGACAGGCTCAGAATTTCATGCTGGAAGGAAGCATATTACTCATTTTTGCCCGTCTCCCACTCGTCTACACAGAAGTACATAGAAGTCATGATAAGGATACGTTGAACGTGCAAAGAAATGTCATAGCTGAAGTACAACGCGCTCTCCTGGCAATTAACCTGGGCAGCCTTGCAGGAGCTGCTCGGGCTGAAATCTGCTGAATGTGGGGTCTAGGAGTGAGGCAGATTTTCAATTTTGATTTATTTATTATTTTGAAAGCAGCATGGCAATGCTGGGCACCAGACCCTGAGCAGGGACCGAGCTGTGGAACGTACCTTGGCTGCGTGGACCTCTGGGTCTAACCTGTCCCCACCTCCGAGAAGCCACCGTGGTCCCCTGTGTGCAGAAGAGGCTGTGGATGTTGGCACTGCCCCGGGACCCACCATGGCCCTGAGCGAACGCAACCTGCTGTGGGTTGTGGGTGATTTAAATCAGCACCCCCAAGGACCTGGTGACATGAGGAGCCAGTCCCTCATCTTTACAGCCGGGTGTTTGCACGCCCCATGCCCGGCGCTGCTCCTGTTTGCAGAGCCGATAACGGATGGCGGAGAAGACTCTATTGTCTTAGGAATACTTACACAAACGAGCACAATGGCTTAATAGGGAACACCTGGAGGAATCTCCAAAGAGAGCGCCATAAATTCCTCTTCGCTTGGATTTATAAGGAGATTTTTCACAGATATTTATGGTTTCCTAGGTGCATTGTTGTGACTCCTTAGCATAGATTTGCATGGCGTGCTCCAGGAGCTGATGAGGCACTGGGAAAGGGGAGCGGTGATGGGTCAACCCTGTGTTCATGCTGGGATGGAGAGAACTGCTCCTTAAGCCCTTGGATTAAGCAACTCTGGTGGTGTCCAGGACCTTAACCAGTGCTAATTAAATAGGCATCTCATCTAAGGCTCTTTCAAACCCTATTGTGTGGCAAGGCTGTGGCTTGGGGTGGCGGGGGTTTGTGGAGCAGTTTCGTGCCCTGCGGGGCGGGGTTTGGCACTGCCACAGGGGACCATGCCCTGACCCACCCACAAAGGGCTGGTGCAATGCCAGCATTCCCCTGTCACCCTCATAAAATGCCCACTGCTGTCAACAGCCAACCCACTAAACCGCATCTCTCTCTCTTCCTTTCCAGGTTCCTTGCCTCACCAGCAGGTCCTTGCAAGATTTCAGCTCTGGTAAGTGCAGTAGTGTTTTCTCTTTACCAAGAGCGTGCCGGTGCTAAAACATTGCGTGGTGCTGGAGGAGCAGTGGGGCTGGGCACTAGTGTTGCTCGCCAGGTGGGTGGAAGAGCCCGAGCACGCCTCTGCCGAGGAGCCAGCCCCCGAACATAAGCCTGCATGCTAGCGCAGTTATTTCCCTGCCATGTGAAAATTGGCTGAGATACATTTATCACTGCCTCTCTCTAATCCGTGAAGGGAAACTGAGTGGGCATCTTTGATCCTTCCTGGGTAAACTTTGACGGATGGGAACTGAAAACTTCAATTGAGTAATTGGCATGATGATTTCAGTAACAGCCGAGATGGCTCTGCCACCGCTGCCACAGCAGCTCTGGGGTGGGACTTGGGGGAAATTTGTAAAGATGAGAAGGTGAAGAGATGGGTGGGGGTGCAGCAAAACCTTCCCGGGGGACCTTGCAGAGGAACCAGGCTTAGAGGAGCATTTAGGACCTGGAAGAACTGTGAAAGTCAGACGTTGCAATCCTGGCTGCAAGCTAGTGTTGTCACCTGTAACCTTTCCAGCGATGGGCTCCTCTCAGGCAACCTGCTCTGCCACCAGCCACCCTGTTTGCTTTCACCTGGGAGACTCAGTGGGGTGAAGCATAAAATTTCGCCTTTCTTGGGCTCAAGTCCCTGTGCCACTCTGTGTTTGACATCTTCACACTTCCAAAGTCCCCGTGGGTTTTCTAACCGTACATTTAACCCAGCAGAAAGGGTCCTGCTTCTGTGCTGGGATGAATTAACAGGACTGTCTTGCAAGCAGTGGGGCTGCTGTGTATTGCGTCGTCCTCACCTTTGGCCTCTCGATGTGTTTTGTTTAAAAAAATACTTATTTATCAAAAAAGCAGCTTCTGTTTAATGCTACCTGTTGGGTTGATAATTGAGTCCCACTGAAGGCGCTGATACCGGCCATGTGCCCAAGGCTTTGTCACCGTTGTCCCAGGTTGCATGGCCCCATTGGGTTTTTCTTTTCTCTATCAGAAAATGGTTCACTAGTTGGGGCCTAAAAATGTCTAAATGAGAGGTGTTACAGTGGTCTCAGGTTTTTGGGTGCTGCCAGTGGGACGGACCCTGACCCAGGGCGTGTGCCAGTGCAGGATGCGATGCGACAGTGGAAATTAAGAGAAGGGTTGTCTCAACCAAAACGCTTGCAGGCTGCTCTGCACCAGCACATCAGGCTACCTTGAACCTCGGGACGGCTGCTCCATGTCACGGAAGCAACGTCACCTCTTTGGATGCTGCTCCAGTGTGTGGAGAAACTCCAGTCAAGGGATGGATGAACCGACCAGCTGATTTTTCCATGTTGCGTAGGGAAGTGCATGTACAGATCTGCTTTCCCAGGAGCAGCTCTGGCCAGCAGCGAGGAGCAGGCGTCTCTGGCTGTGGAGTGGGGACAGGTAGGATGGGACCCACCAGTCCCCAGAAAAGAGGAGAAGGTGGGAAACAGCCTGGAGGAGGGGGCAGTGGGGCGAGAAGTGGCGGCAGTGGTAAGATTGCCTTTCCTGAAGCACGTAATCGGCTCACGGCTTCTCCTCCCCGATCCTCTTACACCCCTCCTGTTGCACATCTCTCCTCAGACGTGGCTGTGTGTGCTAGTGGAGATAAAAGCTCTCTTCCCACACGGGGCTCTTCTTCCCCAGCATGCTTAATCACAAGCCAATGTGGCAAACAGCCTTCCTGGGAGATGCCCCAGGCTCAGCTCCTCGCTTTCCCTCCCTGCCTCCTGCCTTTTGCCTTTGCTCCCGCTTTCCTCCATGCCCCAGGGCTCCCCGTACGCCCCTGCAGCCTGCACATCCGTCACGTGCCTCTGATAAATGAGCTTCAGCTGCACCCAAAATTAATCACATTGTCATGCCAGCAGAGGATGAGGCAGCTGTGCCGAAATGCCTGAATCTCTGGCTAATTTATCACAGGGGCTGGATGCAGAGCTGCTCTGCAGCTCCTACCATGTGTGGACATGCTCTGGAGAGGCGGCCGGTGCTGGGGAGCTGCAAAGGCTGGGAGAAGACGCCTCAGGCGGAGGTCTTTTCCTCTTATCTGGAGCTCAGCCATTGATTTTCAACCAGGAGAACCTGGCAGGAGGCTACTCGTATCCAGGAGGGCTGATGCTGCTGGTGACAGCCCAGCTCCTCTGAGCCACCTCAGACCTGGGAGCTGGTGTGTCTTCCTGTGCTGGACGATGCTCAGGAACCTGGAGCAGGAGACTAATGAGGAAAATGGACATGAAGAAATTATTTCAGGACTTCCAAAACTGTGGTGTTCATGGGTGGTGGAAGCAGGAGGTGCCCAGCCAGGCTGATGTGTCCTGTTCACTTAATTACTACAGTGCTGCTCATCAGAAGCAAAGTTTCGGTGGCTGCGTGCCCACAGCATGCGTGCAGCCTGCGATGGGCTGGTGTCACCGTGGAGGACCAGCTCCAGGGCTGGGGACACTCCGCTGTGCCAGCTCCTGCTACAAGACGTTGGGTTGTGCTGTTTGCTCCTGATGTTGCACAGGGGGATGCACGTCTTTTTGGGATTCAAATCATCCTGCTTGCTCATTGCCAGCTGCTCCTCTCCAGTTCAATACGGGTTTGGCTGGGCAGGCCTTCTTTTCCTAGCTCTAGCCCTAGGACAGACACAGATTCCTCCAATATATTCACTCTCACTTGTCTTGTGGCAATTAATTACCGATTCCAGACCAGACTCAGCTCTGAAGTGCTCGTTAACTAATTGGATGCCTTCCAGCAAGTCCTAGCAGTCCCTCCGCGACGGGAAAGTCACACGTTCGTTGTCTGCTCCCTGATTGCTCTGTCCCCCTGTAGTCGATGGGAACACCTTGGAAGAGGTCTGCTGGGGCTGCTCTCCTGGAGCTTGCAGGGGGGCTGCTGACAGCACGGCGGTGAGCAGATGCTTGGCTTTGGCATGCGAAATAACTGACAGCAAAGCAGAGCACCTTGCAGATGCCCCGGATGGTGACTGATGATGTACTCCAGTGGGCTCTGAGCTGGTGGAAGGGGCTGGAAACCTGCTCTGCCCACTGGTCTCTGAGGGCTTCACAATGACACTCTTTACAGATATTCTCAGGTGTGGGTTTTTTTTCTCGTGGCCCAGCAGAAACGCAGGGAAACTGTTGTACTTTGTGATCTGAGGCTCTGCATTGCCCATGTTTTGCTGTTGTTGGGAGAACCAATCCCATGTTTTTAGAGAAAAGAGGCTTTTATCAATAAAAATTGATTCGCTCAGGTAAAACAGTGAATTGCTTTTGTTAAAACGTAAAATCTTAGCTCATAAGGACATGGGCTCCCTTATGCCTGCAGTAAGCTGGCTTTCAGGTAAACACAATGTTTTGGGGAGGAGGAAAGGGTGCTCTGGGTCTCCTTCTGACACGTTTGCCATGGCCCCATGGCGTCTTTGGCCAACAGGCCCCAGTAGCCATGGGCAGCTGAGCAAGAGCAGATGGAAAGCCCAGTCTGAGCATCTCTAAGCCCCATCCTCAGACTTTGCAGCCCGCTGGGCTGAGCATGGAGTTTTCCTCCCTCCTCATCCACGTTTTTTAGAGTGGTTTTTGGGGCTGTGCCTGTGGCACAGTTTCCCAGCTCTTGGGAGAGGCAGATGTGTGCACTGGTATTTGCTTATATTTTAAAGTCAGGGCTAAAGCCAAGGCTTTGTAGGCATTCCCCTGCCAAAACATGAGAGAGACTGGCTTGTGCCCCCTGTTGAGTGGAGATACTGGGGAGGAGCTGGGGAGCAGCTGAGATGCTAGGTAGGGAGTTGGAGGCGCGTGGTTGACGCCTGTGTGAGAAATGATTCAACAGCCTGGGAAATAACAGCTCAAGTTGCCAGAGCGCCTGTTGAGAGGGTGGCAGGCAGTGCTCCTCGGGAGTCTGACAGCAGAGAACAGCAATGGTGAGTGACTCCTGTGCCATGCCTTTGCCTTGGCTTTGTCTGCAGCGGAAGAGTGAGGATCAGTCCCAGGTCTTCCCGAGGTGGCTGGGCTGCTGGTGGTGCCAGGGCAGGGCAGGACCTGCTGCCGGAACCCGGCTGGGGCCGCTGC
>NW_010331289.1:27433-32326 GCF_000700745.2 Antrostomus carolinensis | reverse complement strand
CCTGGGAGCACACAAGATGCTCCAGGGATGCTGAGCCACCTCAGCAGAGGGAAGCGCTCATCTGCCAAAAAACCCTCTTTTCCAGTCTCCAGCCACTGCCAGAGCTTGGGGAAAGCCAATTGTAGCTATTTTGAAGCATTATGCCACACTCTGCAGTGATTGCTGTGGAGGTGCCCAGGCCTTTTAGGACTCAGAGTCCAGTTTCTGAAGGACCTGCTCTGTAGAAATTCAAATGAAACATCTCTGCAGATCCCCATGTACCAGAAGCCAGAGCAACACTTAAGGACCTGCCATGGCAGGGCTGACACTGGGGGATTTGCTGCCTGTATTTTCCTAGGTGCAAATAATTGTGCCACAAATTACATCTGACTTAACTATCCATTAACAGTCCTGTTTTCTGCGCCTTCAATCTTTTATCAGTGCCAGGGAACTGGAAGTAGTGCAAAGCCCCTGCACCCACATTTTGGAGAGGGCTCTGCAGCTCCTCTGAGCTCTGCCTTTGGGGGTTTGGTGTGGTTTGCGTTTCCTCGAGCCTCCACAATTTTGGACAGAGCTGGAAACACCAGCCTCCCGGGGGGTCTGGACCTGGCACGCTCAGAAGCTAGCTCGAGGGAGCTGGAATAACCTGATATGACTGTGGAGCCGGATTTCTAGTCCTTGTAATTAAACACCCAGCTGTTGAGATCTTTTATGTGTATTCAAATTGAAACTTGGCAGGCTTATGGGTTGCAGGGAGCTGGATTTGGTCACCAGGAAGATCTATTGTGCTCTTAAAACAAACTCCATTATAGCCTGGCCAGGATGGGCAGGGATCTGAGCCTGCCAGGGATGCTTTTATGCGCTGAGCTGATGAGATTGAGTGGGAAGCGTTGCGCTGTTATTGCTGATATGCAGGGATGAGTGGGGGCTTCCTTAGAGATGGGGTCTCCAGAAGCCAAAAGGAGTCCCCAGAGCCCTCTAAGGCACACAGAGGCCACATGTTAGGGAAGGTGACCAAGTGGTGGTAGAGGATGGCCCTATTGTCTTGGAGGGAGAAGAGAACTCAGCTGCTGGAGATCTTCCAGGCAGTGCCTGAGCTGAGCCTGAGCAACCACCGTCTCATTCTGGCAGAGCTGGCAGAAGATGGCTGCTCCTCTGAACCAAAACCCTGAACTCGAGGTTTGTCCATCACTAGTGATAACACACCGAGAAGTAAATGTCACTTACAAAATTTATGGGAGAGATGCTTCACTAGTCTCCTTTTTAAGGTTATACTAAAAATTAAACCACATTTTCCCCCAAGGGGGAGCGAGAGGCTGTCACCATAAAAAATGTCCCCGTGTGTCACAGAGCGGCACGCCTGTGTGTGCACCCAGCGTATGCAGGGATCGAAAGGCAGGGCAGCACAAAAAGCACTGCTCACGTGGCTTTTTAGCTGAGGAACATCATTATTTTTATACATATATTTTTATATTGTCATTTCCTGGCCACATAAAAAAAAAAATATATCAAAGAGTTACACAAGCTCAGAACATAGTTCCCAGGATAAAAACCTGGCACGTGACTTATTTATGCAACTGAAACATAAACTCACTGGGGATCTGGACAGACGTGCTTGGCATGGCTCAGGTAGAGTGAGAGAGCATCCCATCCTGGCAGGACCTGTGATTCCAGAGCCACGTGGCCAGCTCGCAGGAAATGTTGGTGTGAGGTTAAGCAAGGGATCAGCTTGGCTTTAACTGATGTTTTCCCTTTGTCCCCCGAGTGGTGGGGCAGCAGCTCAGGGTCCGGCTCTCCCCGGCCACTCACGTGGCACGTGACAGGACAGGGCTCCACAGCTTGGGGACGTTCATCAGCTTTGGCAGCAGAGCTAATTCGATTAAGGGCTTTTCTCACCCTCCACTCAGTGCTGATTAACATTTCCCTTCTAAGGCATTTATGAGCATCGCTTCATCTTGCTGCAGCTTTGGCATGCGATGAGAGGAGCATGCGGGCCAGCTGCGTAGGGACAGGCTCCCAGTGCTGCCCAGCTGGTGATGGGAGCACAGAGTGATGGGGGGATGCAGCTGGGAGAGCCGCCATGCCGCACCATGCAGTGCCACCAACCCCAGTGCTTCCAGCAAGGAGTCCTATTTATACCAGGGACTGGGAGCTCGGGAGAGGCAGACGCCCTGGTTGAGGGAGGGTGAGGCTGCCTATCGGGTAGCCTGCGAATGGAGACCTACAAACAGCTTTTCTGTGGTGTCACAACCCCATCCTCAGCACAGGCAGGGAGAGAACCCAATTTTGGAAACCTCCTTCCCAGTTCTCTCAATCCAGGACCAGAAGAGGTATTTTTATTTGGTCTTACAAGTAGGTCTTAAGGCATTTCTAAGTGGGTGCTTCATAGCCTGCATGCAAAGAAAATGCTCAACGCAAAACCCTTCGCAGCAGAAAGCCCAAGGCTTTGCTCTGGTGTCTCTGCCTCATGCTCTCCTTTTGCTCCATGTGCCCATCCTAGCTCGAGCCCTCTCTCCAGAGACTGACCCATGCCCAGCAGATGTTGTTTGCAGGAGATGCTTCTGGACTTCCCATGGTAGCTTCCAGATGAATGGGGTTGATGGTGCCTTTTCATTCTGGGGGAAAACCAAGGAATGGAAAAGTGAATTATTTTTTTTATTTTTTTTTTTTTTTCAAATACAGCATTTCAAGAGAAACGTCCAACTGATGCAAAAGGGGACGTTTGGGTTGTGTCCCACTGGTTGGCTGTGGTCCCTCCTGTGCTCATGGGGCACATGGACTCCATCTCCAGACCAGGGATAGGAGGGCAGGTGAAAAATATGAATCAGGGATGTGGTTGAAGGTTTAGTTTAATCAGAGCCAAACTTTGTTGTCTTTTTCAGTCACCTGAAAGCTGTAAGCCTGTGTGGAACCAAAGTAGAAAAGCGTGTTTGATTTTTTTTTTTTTCTGAATATTTTAATTCTTCCACCAAGAAAAACTGAATTTCCCATGGAAATTGCATTTCCTGTTTGGAAACAGGTTGTTAACACACCGATCAGCACTACAGAAGGCTGCTTTTCCAGGGGCTAATACCTGAAGATTGACTGATTTAAATATCTAGCAAGATCCATCCTCTGATTCAGCCTTTTCCCTGCATCATCGGGGCTTTTATGCTTTTCCTTTCTCCCACATGGATCCTCCAGAGCCTTGCAAGACCCCAGCTCCTGCTGCAGCCTGGCTCAGCTGAGCAGAAGGCCTCTCTTCTCTCTGCCTGTTGAAAACACCTGCCTGTTTTCATGAAACCTCCAGGAATTTAATGTCTTTGAGAGTTCCAGCTGTCACTCACACACTGTTGAATTTGACTGCTGAGTCGGGAGAGTAATTAGGGGAGACAGACAACACGTGAAGCACGTGATTGCACAGACCTTGTTTTCTTAAGGAAATCATGCAAAAAAAACCCCAAACAACCAAACAAAAACCCAACCTTAAATATTCCTCATCTGAAAATCTTTGGGTGTCGCCGTGGGCAGGACGGGTGCTCTCATCCCCACAGTCCATGGGGACATGGTGGGGAGTGCTCAGTGCGTTGACTTTGGTCTTTCTGCTGTGACATTGGGTCTGCATTAAAGACATGGCACGAGCATCTCCAGTGGCACTGTACAATTTCAGGGCAGACCCATCAACTCAGAGCCATCCTTTATAAATAAAGGAGATTTTAATTAAAAGCACTAATTGTTAACAGTCTATTATACTGCACATTAAGGCGAGATGTTAGCAAAACAGCAGAACATCCATTAAAATATCTGTTAAAATACTGAATGGTGCTGCTGTTCAAGGGACTTCGGCTGGTTGCTGAAGGTGTTGCCTTCAGCCCTAGGTCAGTGTCCTGCTCCAGGATGCATCGGTGGGACAAGATGTCTTGGTTAAAGCAGCCAAAGGTGGGTTTGGAGGTGACACCCGATTGCATTGTGTGGCTGATGTGCCATCTTGCCATTGGTGTGGGGGACACCAGTGTCAGGGGCAAAGCGTAGGCAGAGGTGGTGCCGTGGGACCTACTGAGCCTGTTACTACATCAGGAGGATGCACAAAAGGTGCTGCCTTGTGCTGCAGGCAGCAGCAGGCAGGAGGAGGAGGAGGGCTCCAATGGAGGCTGCAGCTCCTCTGGGTTCCAGCTCAGCTCTGGGATGCTTGGAGAACCCTGGACCCTCACAGCTGCCTGCTTTTATTCCCCTTCCCTGCTCCTTTCTCTCCCCACTGGCAGGTGGCCCGGAGCCAAGATTTTTATGCTTTTTTTTTTTGTCTTTGTCAACGAGAATAAATCTTTTATCTGTTGACTGTGAGACCGTGCTGGAAACAAAAGTCCTACAAATCTTGTGGGTTTTTTACAGCCACCTCCATCTCCCAGGTTGCCTGTTTGCAGCTCGGTCTGTGCCCGGAGTTGGCACTGCTGGCAGGGAGAGCTTCACCCAGACTGGTCCGTGCTGGAGGCAGGGATGCAGGAATGGGGACATGACCCTGCCACCCCCATGGCACAATGCTGTCTCAACTCACCTTGCAGAGAGTGTAATTGGAAAGGGGAAGCATGTGTAGGGGAGGAGGGAGACGTACAGCAAGGAAAAGCAGCTCGTTTTGCTTAATTATGACTGACTGTGACAGCCCGCATCTTTAGTTTGAAAAGTATCTGTGAGGTGCAGGCTGCTTCTCTCAAACAGGATAATTATGTTAATTAAAATGCTTTCTTTATAGCAGTTCTGATTAATAAAAACAGTTCCAGTGTTCTCTTTAAACACGCTAACCTTCTGTTGTGCAGGAAAACTGGCTTTTCTCAGCAATTTATGACTTTTAAAACAGATTACAGCGGGACAGCCTGCTACTTTCACACAGTAACGCTTCCTACCCGGGGGAGAGAAAGGCAGCCCACCACCGCAGCGCCC
>NW_010331289.1:4388-27414 GCF_000700745.2 Antrostomus carolinensis | reverse complement strand
GAGCGCTCGGGCAGCAGCGCCGGAGCAGGCAGCAACATGTGCCCGTGTGGGAGCTGCGGATGGGAGGCGTCGGGGAGCTCTGCAAGAGTGCCAGGGAATAAAAATACCACTTATTTCTCTAATTGCTGTTTATTTCCTCTGCAAAGTATTGGGATAATTAACAAGCTCCCAATTAAGAAAAAATTGTGTGTAGGGGAAAAACAGGTATGGTGCCAAGAGGGCTGGGTTTGTGCCAGAGCATGGCGAGGGGCAGGATGGTGGTCTCTCTTGCCGATCACACGTGGGATGGGGCCCTTCAGGGACTCCAGGACTCTGGAGGACACGACAATTCCCCAGGTCCTCACCGGAGACCTTTACCAAGACGATGGTTGTGCGTCTAGAGGTTTTAAAGGTTAGGAGTTTGTGTGACCATTGGCATTTGGCTGGTTTGTGTTTCATCTCTTGGCTGGTTTGTTGGTTTTTGAAGAGGTTTATTTCTTGCGTGTGGAGCTTCAAACCCCCAAGCATAGTCTGATGTGGGTTTGAAGAGAGGCTGAGCATCTACCACCCTCCTGTGAAGCACTGGCAAGCCAGGAGGGCTTGGTACCTCTGCAAAGTAGCTCTGAAAATCCTGTTAACAGGCAGCGCGGTGCATCACTTGTTGCTCACAAGGAGGACAGGATTGCCACACGCTGGTCCCCACATGCCAGCTGCATATTCCCACTGTGGCAAGGAGGTTTTGTGTTCTCCCCTCCCTCCCTTTTCCTTCCTCTACATCTTTCCACTGGCTTGCTGTTCCTGCTGGCAGATGGTGCCTTATGCTGGGCCAGATGCTGGAGCAACACATGAAGCAGTTCTCAGCTCGCCCTGACACCTCCCGGGCCTGACAAGGGGCTCTTACACAGGGGTAATGACTTGCATCAAGTCCCTTCCCTCCATCTATGCCCTGGAAGGGACCAGCACCTCCAGCAGCCCATCCCCAAGCTTGGGCACTTGGGTCCTCTCCTTTGGCCGGTGCTTTGGGAGAGGTGGGACCATCCTGCTGCCCCACAGACAAATGGCCAGAGGGGCTCGGGAGAGTTTGCGTCTGTTCTGTCTTGCTCTTGTGGAAGAGGAGGAAAGGGAGTGCTCTTGTCTCTGGTTCTGTGAAATACTGCATGTGACAAGCCACCCTTGCCCGAAGAGATGACGGCATTAGTTTGCCATCCAGCTGTGATCCCTGACGTAGAGCAGGGCAGATGGGTGACTTCACTGGGTTCGCCCAGCCTGGCTGAACTGCTGGCAGGTGTGGGGAGAGGGGCTGCAGAGAGCTCCCCAGCCACCACCCTGTGATGGATGCACCCTCAGAGACAGCTGTGCAATAGGATTTCCATGCCCTAATCCCCTACAAATGGCTGCCGCTGGCACTGCCTCACCACACGGGCACCGTGAGCCCCCAGCTTTGCACCCTTACCCGGGCAAGGCTTGGTGGAGCTCACCCCCCCGGGCTGGGATGGCTCTGCCAGCCCTGCGGCTGATGGACTTGGATTCCCTGCTTGTCTCCTGTTGTCACTGCTTCCGTCCCCTCCATCCCCTCCTCCCTCTTTTCCAGCCCTGCTCCCCTTCTCTTGCCTTGTTTGAAGTCTGTTGGGAAAGGCTGGTGGGGGAGAAGGGGAAGGCCTGGTACAAACCCCTACAGGCTTTAGGGTAATGTATATAAGCCAGGGGAGGGAGATGAAGGGCTGTGGCATTTGCACCCTGCAGAGCCAGACAAGCAGGACAGTCATAGAGTGAAGCCATCCAGAGCTTCCCCACAGGTTATCTCCCCCAAACCGGGGGGGGTCACAGCCACCCCAGCCCACCCCAGCGCGGCTCCAGCCCCGCAGCGCAGCCCTTCCCCTGCCCTGCACGCTCAGCTGGGGCTGGCTCCGCTCTGCTTCTCTCCTCGCTGCCCCGTTTACCTCTGCTATATTTACATGTCTATTTTATGATTTCAATTTTTAATGCTTCTGCTTTTTGAAGATGCTTAATGCTTTGGAGTGGAACATTTTCTTCTGAGTCCTGAGTGCCAACCGAGGACAGACCAATAAATCAACTAATAACTGGAACCTCATTTTCTGCTCCCGTGGCTGCGAGTTAACCCTCCTCGTGCCGCCTAGGCTCTCCCGGTGCTTCCCCCTCTCCCTGGGCAGGACTTGACTTCTGCTGCCGGGCTGGGCTGTGTCACTGTGCTGGGGTGCTTCAAGGGCATCCTGCTTGTGCTGGCGCTGAACATCCCTTGGCTGGGTGGTGTCAGGCTGTTGGGGTTCCCAGGCTGGGCTGTATCTTAAATGATGATTTCCAGCTGCCACTTTCTTTCCTCTGCTGTCACCTCTGGACCTAATGCCCCATTGCTGGACGGTCAGCAGAGCTGGAGATTCGCAAGGCTGCCTGCAGAGAAAGGAGGAACATGGTGGATGGATCTGGCAGGTCACCTAGCGAGACCCAGGCTGTTCCCAAGCCCTTGGCAGCTCCTCAGGCAGGAACAGCTAAGTGCCAGCTTTGTGGCTTTGCAATGCTCCAAAATCTAGGACATCTAACTGTGCTCCACAGGAATGTCATCCAGAGAAAGCCTCTTCCCTGCTGCTTGCACAGGTGCTCCACAGCCCAGCAACTTGTGGCAGAGCTGGAGGAATCCCTCAGGAAGCCATCCCTTCTCTGTTTCACTGGCAGCTGGAGCAGATGAACCTCCGGCGCAGGAGAACATGCTCTGTGCTACGAGTCTAACAGAAAGTGGCAGATCTTGGGTAAATCTTCTTTCCTGCTATTCATCCTAACTCATAAGGGCTGCTGAGGACTTTCCACACTGCTGCCTTCATTTGTCCAACTCTATTTACTTTTCTCATTCACATCAATACCATCTAATCCCTTAAAGAAGCGCCTGCTCTTACCACCTCCTGTACCAGCAAGTTCTGCAGGTTGCTCACAGGGCATCCGTGCTTCCCCTCTGCTTCATCTGCACACACAGACCTGCGTGCTTGAGGCTTCAGGTGCTCTCAAGATACCTTCCCAAGACAGGCTGCTGGGCTTACCTTACTCTAGTACTTTATTGCCTGTTGAATTATGAAAGCGCTGCTTGCATCACCTGGCAGACAGCCACAGAGCTGCCTCTCAGCTGCTCTTTAACTTCTGACTTGAAGATGTTGCACACATTAGCCTCTGCTGCTCTGCATCTGGAGCCTCACTGTGTCCATGAGCTGTGCTAACGGGCGCTGAGCACAACCGTTGAGCCTCACTGGGCAGTGGGGCTCAGCACCCCCATGTCCTGGTCCCCAGCTGGTGGTGGCACTGGCATCCCCAGCTCTCTGCGCCCCAGCCCTGGCTTGCTGCCCAGGAGAGGAGAGCAGGGCTTCACGAGGCTCCACGGCTGCCTAATGAAGTGCTGAAGCTTCATTAAATGGTTCCTGAGACAGGCACATCTCCCCTGGTGCCCTTTCACCACTGCAGAAATAAGGGGCCACATAGTAATAGCAGAAGGCTGTGGCTATGCTGTTCCTCCCACCTTTATTTTTATAAACAGGCTTCTCTTCAGTGCTGTGGTTTTGCTCCCAGGGGCTGGGGCCCTACTAATACATCTGCATGGGTCCCTGCAGGGGCTGGGGCTTGGCTGCAGGTGCCTGGTGGCAGCAGGGGACCGGGCTCAGCCAGCCTTTGATTCCCACTTCTGCTGTCAGAAATGATTTGTCCTCAGGGAGCCTTCCCAGTGTTTGGCTGGGAGCAGCCTGGCCCCCAGCCAGCTTGGTTTTGTCAAGCCCGGAGTGCCCAGGGCTGGCTGGCAGAGCTGCTCCGGCATGTGGCTGATGGCTCAGGCTGCGTCTCCATCATTCCCAGTGAGTGCCAGGAGAGGATGGGAAGGGACCAGGGCCCCTCTCCTTCCAGCCTCACACTCTGTTGCGCTCCAATGGCCCCTGTTGTGGTTATCCATAATTCCATAATGATAATGGGGTGACACGGTTATGATTTCCAAACCCATACACAAATGCTTAATAAGCCAGGGTAATGCTTTCCTGCTCGTTACGTGCAGGCAGGAGCCGCTCTGCCTCTGCCCCTTCCCCTGGTCCTGCACAAGCCGAGCGTATGGAAACATCTCAAGGCTGCAGCTGGGTCCCCTCTCTGCTGGGGACCTGGTGCTGGAGGGACACCACCTCCGTCCCCTGCTCCTCATTCAGGCGGATCTGTGGGGAGGGATAAAATTTTCCATTAGAAAATGCATTTTTTATCAGGCTGCATTATCAGAATCGGGGTGTTAGCCATGAAGCAAACGTTCAGGTGGGGTGCTCTCTAGCAGAGTGTCGAAGCAAATCGTTCTGACTTCCATCTGTTGACAGTGTCCAGGAAATTCAAATGTATCTCTTTGATTTGACGTGTTTTGACTTTCATGTTTTAATTTAATATCCAGGTTATATTTAACATTTTGTTATGGTTTGTGTTTGAGAAATGAAATACTTTTTCCCTTACTGAAGCAAAATGCCTGAATGTTTCCCAGAGAAATGCGAGGGCTTGGGTTTTTCCTGTGTCCTGTTCTGCAGATCATTCGATTCACTGAATTCAGCACAAAACAAAACTTTTCATTTAGGAACTTTGCACAGACCAGATATTGCAGTTTCTGACAAATTGGCAGCTTTTTGGTTATGTGCACCCTGCAAAGGGGCACTTGAGCCCTGGAGCAGGTTCAGGAGGGCTTGGGGAGCAGTGTGTTTGGAGGTGTTGCTGGGATAACGTAGAGGAAGATTTATGGCTTTGACCTGACTACCTGGGGATGGAGATGTCCGTGGAGGACTGTCCTGTGCTGGTGTGGGTACAGTGCTGGAGAGGATGCCTGGGAGGTGGCACGTCCCTCTGGGAGGACACTTTGTGAGGTATCCCTCTTCCCTGCCCTGGGACAGTCAGGCCACTCTGCTCCTTAACAGGTCTTGGGGTGCCACAGACCAAAGCCACCTTTGCACCCCCAGCAAGCCTCCACTTGAGCAAAAGGAAAGCGGAGCTACAGGCAGAGCTTAGGGCCTCTGAAATGCTGGTGCCGTTGCCCGTTGGCTGCTCGCTTGCGTGCGTGCGCACGTGCGTGTGTGTTTGTGCGTGCATACAGGGATAAAGCTGCTTTCCAGGCAGCTTCTTTAAAAAACAAATGACAGCTTGTTTGCTGCTAGGATTGCGGGGCGGCCTGGCAGAGGCTCCATACCAGAACTTTGTTTGGAAGACGCCACCACCAAATAGCCAAACGCATTTGTACGGTATCAGTCTACAGCACGTTCCAGCTTCCAACTCTGTTGGGGAGGAAGAATCATCTCACTGATATATATGTTTCAACACCAATTATCCAAGCCTCATTTGCTCTAGACTCACAAGACCATGTCCCATGACATCTATTAATTGCATTAAAAATCTCTCATTATCCTAAATCTCCAGGATGTAGAGTTGGAGTTGCTTGGGCCCAGGTTTTCGGGAGGGCACGCGTGTGTGACATCATGGAGTGGAGGATGCACCGCATCTACGCTCAGCCACCGCTGTCAGCAGGGCCTGAGCCCTTTCAGTCAGCAGCAGTTGTGTTTCTCCCAAGCCTCTGCCCCCCATTTACGTGTAGTTGGGTTGCACTTTTTACGTCGCTGATCCGTCAGGCGGGATGTGACAGTTTGGCTGGAGGGTGGCTCGGCAGTGCCATTCCCTGCGGTGTCAGGCAGCACGATGTGAGCGATGCTGCCAGCGCTCCGCACCATACGCCGCCAAGCACGAGCTACTTGCCTCCTCCTTGCCAAATACTTATTGTTCCTGCTTTGAACTTCTGCAAAGCGAGGTTTGCCAAGGCTGCAACATGAATCATTAATTAATTCCTGGAGGGTTGGGGTTTTTTTGTGTGTGTGTGTTGTTTTGCTTTGATAATTGAAAACAGGGAGTGGGAGGCACTGTATGTGCAGGAGAGCAGAGGTGTGTTCGGGGCTGTTTAACCATCCTCGGTCAGGAGGGTGCCATGGGTGTCCTGCTTACCCCAGCTCCTTGGGCCAGGCTGTAATTGCTGCCAGGCGCTGTTGGCACCCAGACCCCTGACATCAGCCCGTGCCCTCATCCTGTCTGCTGGGCTCTATGCGAGAAAACATACCCGCCTCTGGCTGTGAGCATCCCTCTCCCCTCGTTGTCTTCCTCCTGCACCCTGTGGCATGGTGGGGTCTCCTCCAGCGTCTGCGGTGCTGTGAGTGACCTTTGCCGAGACCCCTGCTTGACACAGGAGCCCTGCGGTTGAGCAATGGTGGGGATTTGCTTTGCTTCCTTTGGAAATGTCGCTCCATGAGGGGGTCTCTGGCGGTGCTGGTGGTGGCAGAAAGCTCAGCAGGGCAGCGAGGAAAGGCTTGGAAAGGAAAAGGCAAGTAAAGAGGACTGAAAAGTCTCATTAAAAGAAAAAAATACAATTACTGGGGCAGCCTTGTGATTGTGGGGAGTGGAGAAAGGCAGCAAGATCTTGGCTGGAGGCTGAAAACCCAACTTCTCCTTGTATGCCACATGCTCCAGTCCCCAACCATCCCAATGGCTCCCTGCTGGACCCACTCCAGTATTTCTGTGCCTTGTTGGATTGGGGAGCCCCAGATGGGTCAGTTTGATGGTGCTGAAGGGGAGTGGCCTCAGCCATGGCCAGGAAAAGCAAGGCTTGTCCCCACACCCCAGAGCCGAGGGACAGCAGTAATGGGCTGCATTTGCAGTAATGCCCAGGTCCCCGAGCCTCCAGGAGCTCTTGCCATTTCCACTCTCTTGCTGGTTTAATAACTTGTTCCTTATTGACAGTTTTATTCTGAACACAGGGAAAATGCCAGCATGGTAATTGCAGTACATGTAAAGCAAGGCACCATGCCATATCCTCCAGATCATCTCCTTTCCCTGGCTTGTAAGGCCCGGGTGGCAATGAGCTGGGCTCCTTGGCTGGAGCATGGGATACAGGGCCCCACGTGTGCTGTGGGGCGACCACCGATGTATGGGTGGGACACAGGCACCAGCTGATCCTCCATGGTGACTCAAAGGGCAGTGGCAGGGCCGGGTCTAATTGCTCTGCTAACAGCTAGACCCGCTGCCTCCAGGAACACTTATATGTGCAGATATCTTGTGGTTTCTAATACCATCTGAAATCCCTCTTGCTCTCATGTTTACCAGCATGCAATCGCAACCCCTTGATGTCTGTGTAACAGCCTTCCATCTCCCGGTTACCCGCAAAGAGTGACAGAGCTATAACAATCTGGAAAGAGGCAAACAAGAAGCAAAAACCCACTGGGATCCAGGGAAAAATCTGTGTCCTGCAGGATGTAAATCAAAAATAGAAATGCTTTTCTCTCCCTCCACCCTAAAAGTATTCAGTAAACAGGTAATGTAAGAAATGTATAATTTTGCAAAGCCATGCTAGCCACCTTTTTTCATGCAATGAGCCAGAAAATGTTTACTGCCTGAGCAGAGCAGAAGCTGTAATGTTGTAAAATGATAGTACTGGGGAGCCATCTGCTTATTGACTGAAGTCTGGAGCACGGGCTTTCTGCTACAGCGTCTTACGGAGATGCGTGTGCCCGCGTATGTGCCAGGGCTGCATGGGGACTGCATACTGACTGCACCATTCCTTGTGCCCAGGGGCCCTTCATTCACACCTGGACACGTGAGCATGTGCTGCAGTGCAAGCTTGCAGGTAGGGCTGTCCCACGCACGAAGCACATCCCACTTGGCAAAGGCAATGACGTGCTTTGGCAGCCTGTCCATGCCCTGCGTGCACTGGCAGCCTCCCCATCTCAGCATGGCTCTTTCTCCTTTCATCCTGATGACTTTCTCCTCCCACCTTCGTCAACCAGCCAAGCCTCTGAGCCCTACCAACATGCGTTGTCACCTTCTGCCATTTGATTGTTAACACGAGAACACTATGGTTTTCCTAAATTGCACTGTCACTCATGGTGAGCGAGGGACCCCATCTGCGCGTGGCACTGGGACTGGCGTGGAGCTATGGGCTTTCAGCGAGCTGCTTCCCGGCGTTTGGAGCAGGGCAGGCTGCGCTTCACCAGGGCTCCCTGTCTAGCTCAGAGAAACCTTGAGGGGTTTCTGCCATGTTGGGTTACTTTGGGACGGGCTGCAGGACAGTAGCTGGGACATGGGGGATGCAGCAGAAGGGTCTCCTCCCCTCGCCCGCTGCAACTCACAGCTCTGATTTTCAAAGCGGGGTGATCAAAAAGTGAACATGAGGTGAAAGAGCAGACCAGTAACCTTAGGGGCTTGCAGTAAGGCTTTGCACTAGCATATGATGAGGGGGAGATTTCACCAGCGAGGTGCGCGTTGGAGGGCTCAGCACAGCCCTTTCATGGATTTGCATCCAGTGAGAGCTGCATGCATCCTGGGCTCCTCCCGCTAAAGCCTCTGAGCTGTGCCAACACATGGTCGCCCATAGTTATGTGGAGGATTATGCATGTAGGAATGGTTGGCATTGAACTCCTAAACTCTCAAAATCAAATTCTGCCCTGCAGAACAGCAGCACCACTCCTGCCGAGGTCAGGGGGATATGTGGCTGCCTGTACGAGAGCCAAATCTGTCTTTTCTTCCCCCACTGAAGGTCGTGCCACAGTGCCCTCAGCATCTGGCTAATCCAGCCGGTGCCCTTCGCCCGTACACAGACCCGTGCTTCTCCGGTGCCTGCCAGGGCCGTGCTGAGCCCTGTGCTGGTGTCCCATCTCACACCACGGAAGCAGCAGGGACCTGGGCTGCCACATGTGTCCCTGCACCCATCAGCGCGACAGTCTGGCTGGAAGAAATCAGTCTGCAAGTCTCCGACGCAGTGAATTTGCTCTGTAGTGTTGCATGCCTTTGTTTTGATGACAGGAGTGGTGAAATAACACCCGTGGGACAGAAGGGATACCAAAATTATGATATTGCCCTTTGGAATTATTTCACAGTCAGTGTAGCTTTCCTGTCCTCTCAGTGATATTTTACCCAGACATTGCTCAAAGGATCACTGTCTTATATGAATCCATTTCTGTTGATGCACCGAATAAAATGCTATATTCCCCCTAGCACTCCTGCTGTCCATTTTGTTTCTGAGCAGCAAGCTGCCACCGTTCACGGGCAGCGGTGTTTGTCTGCTGCTGTGAATTATGATCGGCTATTGCAGAACAGGAACGGGGTACAGATTCATTCAGTCGTCTGCTCTCTCACAAGCTGCTTTTGTATTATTGATAACCTAGGGCTGGGTGATTATTACATATATAAATTGATTTTAATATCTTATGATTGCTGCTGTGATTAAATTATGTGCTAGGTTGTACTTATCCTGGCAGTGATTAGGCACTACAAGCCGTGGCAGAGTTTACGTACAGAGCCTGGCTTAGTGAGACTGATAGATGAGGCAGGACTGGTTTTCCCCACGCAGCGCTTTGCCCGGACCCGCAGAGGGATTTCAGTGTGTGCATTTGCTTGATTTCAGTTTTGGTGGGTCTGGGTCCTGGCCTTGAGCTCACTGTGATGCAACTGTTTTGCATGCGTCAACTTTACCCATTTCCCAGGGGATCCATAGCCCCAGTAGCACACGTCAGACTCCTGACATGGATTTTCTTGGCTCACTTCCCTTTTGCAGACCAGCACGGTTGTCCCCATGCCCTGGGATTGTTTGATCCAGGCCAGGCAGGAGCGAGTGGCTTTGCCTGGGCAGCCGGAACCAAATCCAACCTGTATTGTCGCTTATTTTTTCCAACTTTTCCCATTTTCTATATAATTAGGAACTCTGGGCTGGAGAGAGGAGCTGAGAAAGATTAGGTGTCTACACCCTCTTCACTTGCCCCATAGACATCCATCTGCATTTTAAATATCTTTTGATATCTAGCTATTAGGGCCAGGTAAAGCTAATTATATGAGCAATTCTGTTGACTTAGTTACTCCTGTAAACATTGAGAGAATCAGGCCTGCTGTTACTCAATAGAAAACACTTCCCAGCAGAAAATACAAACAAATTGCTCTTCGTATCATAACATTTTAAAATAAAAATACCAATAAGGAGCTAAGTCAAAACTGCATTTTAGATTCAACAGATTATTCAGCAGAAAAGGCGAAAACAATGAAGCTCCTCTAAGTATGATAATAAGCACACACAGACATATTGCTTTTTCAGATCACAAAATCTCAATACCCAAAATCAGTAGAAAACTAAGTAGAAAATGCTTTTTATAGGATTGGAATTCCAATTAAATTAGAGCAGATTATTCAACAAGAAAGCCTACAAAATGAAGTCTCAGCTTATGTATTGGAAAGCAAAATGCAAATATGTTGCTTTCCGGCTCGCAGGTTTTCAAACCAAAAGACAAACTTGCTTTAAGTAAAAATGATTTCATTCAA
Organism: Antrostomus carolinensis; assembly: GCF_000700745.2. NCBI lineage: Eukaryota > Metazoa > Chordata > Aves > Caprimulgiformes > Caprimulgidae > Antrostomus > Antrostomus carolinensis. The sequence goes on along the minus strand of NW_010331289.1, from coordinate 17,082 downwards.
ATTCTGGGGGAATCGACTCAAGTAACTGATCCTCAACTGAATTATTCAGCTTTTTTATCAACAGACTTATTTCTTCCCTCTTTATTCGTAATTTGCCTATTCATAAATTCCACCTCTTTGTCAGTCATAAGAAATACTTTCCAGTAGCTTTGACAAAGCAAAAATTAGCAGGGAAGAGAACTGGCACATAACCACTTCGCTGCAAAATACTTCCTTGCAACAGAAGATATTTTTCTCTTCCTGGAGCTTTAATGCCAGCAGAAATCAATGCGATCAGCTCAGCTAACCCTCCCGCACCGTGCTCGCCGCAGGGCTTCCACCCGGGCTTTGGGGACAGTCCCCAGGCTGGCCCTGCAGTGGCTGTTTTGTACCCATGCTCTCCGGTAGCCGAGGGAAAGGTGTGCGGTGGGTGGGGGTCCCGGGGCTGCCGCTCCACCCAGGGTCCCTGCTGGCATCACCAGGGGAGCAGCTCTGCTTTTAGAAACTCTGCTTTGGGCAGAAGAACGTCCTTTTTGGCAGATGGCTCTGTTACTCCATTTCCTTTGCTCTTAAATGGTGGGATCTTCTTTCCAGCTCGCAATTGCCTGGCTTTGACTTGGAGCCATTGGATCTCATTACGTGAGCTTGTGTGGGTCTTGGGTGTTTCTAGGGGAAACACCGGTGTTCATAAATCTTTCCTTTTGATCTACAAACATCAGTCTCTGCTCATCGAAAGAAGACTCAAAGGTTACACTAAGAGTTTGAGTCAGAGGGGTAGAGCTAGAAGAGAATCTTAGTTCTGTAATTTTATTAGGAATTAGGAAATATTTCAACAGGGGGATTAAATGTATCTTTAAATATAGAATTTAAGGAAGGGATTTGTTCAACTGACACTCTAGGACCTTATAAACTATTTGTAAAACCTCATTAAACAGGAGAAGGCTCTGCAACTCCATCCAGCTTTCCCAAAGAACTTTGAGCCTTCCTTCTCGCTCCCGTCTGCAGCTATTTGCTGCTGCAGCTGCAGAGCAGTAACCTGCCTGCAGGCACCATGAGCTGCCGAGCCACATCCCAGGTCCCTGGGGCTGCCACCCTGCAGGGTCAGGGTCCCTCCTTGTCATCGCTTCTGATTCTCCCAGTTTCTCCAGGCGATGGCTCTCCATGAAGCTCGCATTAGCACAAGGTGTCGAAGGGGCAGTAGATGCCTTGGTTGGAGGTGGGACTTCGGAGGTGAGATGTGGTCTTCCTTCTGCTCTAGAAACATTATCTTGTGTCTCTGCTGCAAAATATCTCCTTGTCCTCACCTCCTTGTTTGGAGGCATCACAGAAGAGAAGCCAGTGATGCTGTTGCCATTTTTCCCTCTCTGGAGAGCCGGCTGGGAGAGGACACCAGGGATCAGAGGTGGTTGGGATCAGAGATGGTTGCCAGAGAAGCCTTAACGGGGTGACAGCTTGGACCTGGCATCCTTGAACCCTGCTGCAGCGTGCTACAGTCAGGGAACACTGTGCCAGTGGCTTGTGGGGACATGCCACCCAGCCCTGTCCCGCCCTGCCCTGTGTGCTGTGGATTTTTGCCTCCTGGGATGTGAGAGGAACACTGGAGATTTTGGCAGCAGCCCGGAGAGCAGCTGGGGTTTCTGGCACCTGGGAAGCTATTGAAGATGGCTTACATGTTTGAGACACACTTGGATATGTTGGTGCTGAGGAAGGAATGTCCCTCTATCCTTCTTCTCCCTTGTTTCTTGTGTGGGGGTGAGGATTCCCCACCCTTTGCTGCTCCAGCTGCGAGTGAGACTACATGGGAGTGTCACCCTTTTGGCACAGCACTGGAGCTCTCCTACCAGCCTTGTGACCATGTTTCCCAGTGCACTGGCAAAGCAGTGGGGACCTCATGTTGCGTGGTGTGGGACAGAGCCACCAGTCAATGCTCCTCTTGTGGAGAGGGCAAGCCCTTCAGCCACTGCTGTGATTGAACTGTCTTCATGCTGCCCAAGCCCTGTTCTGTCTGGTGGCAGAGCTGTGCAGGAGCAGCATTACAAATGCTCTGGGGAGAGCAATGTGGTTTCAGGGGAGAAGGACTCTCTTCACCCTCCTTCCAGATTTTAATGGCCAGCTGATATGTAGGGGTTGGCAGCAGAAGGAAACCCCAGCCTATATCCTCTTCCTCATGTGATACATGCTTTGTGCCCACGAGTGGAGAGCTGTCACAGGTGCCACAGAGCAGAGGGGCCAGGACTCCCCTAGGATGTGGCTCAGCGATGCTTTATCAAACCCTCAGCACTGACTGAGCTGGTGGCTTTTAGGTCCTGCCTTGGACACAGCAAGGGCCCAACTCAACCTTTGCTGGAAGGAAGGGACAAAACACAGAGCAGGGGCTGCAGGCGCTCCAGGGGAGCTGTGGAGGGAGAGGCAGAGAGGGAGGGAGAAGGGAAGGAAGGGGAGATAAAAGGAAGGGGACGCAGGGTGGTCAAGGGCTGCTTCCTCCATCTCACTTCCCATTAGGGTGGCTTGAACAGCCCACGGTGTCCCCTGCTTGCACAGGGTAACGGGCTTTCTGCAGAGCGCTCTGCTCTACCAGGAGGGAATGAGAAAGCCATGGCAAATATATATTTGAAATGTCAACAGAAGGGCCCTGGAAGATTGACTGCAATCTTGTGAAATATTTAATTCTTTCTCTCCTTATGAAGAGAGACGTTATTCTGGATGAAAGATTTATGCAGCGGGAGGAGGGCAAGGGAGGAGGGGAGAGAGAAGGGGAAGAAGCATGCAGGGAGAGGGAGGGGAGGGGCTGGCTCCCTCTCTCCCTGCTGCCCCTAACAGGTTGCCTGTTTGATCTGCCTGCCTGTTACTCATTGCTGGAAACATTGGATGTTCCTTCATTATCTCAGCCTTGTTTATTTCTATCAGCATATTTTCCCTTTCTGCTGCCTTTATCTTTGCACAGATGCCTATTGCAAAGCACGTGCTCCCCTGCACGCCGGCTGCAGAGCCCCAGGCAGCCCTGGCACAGGGTACCAGGAGCTGGGGACACTGTTGATGGCGTGGGGCCCTGGTGGGATGGCCACGAGGAAGCTGTCCACACCAAATGCTGGCAAAGAGGTGTCATATCAAACAGGATACCCCTTTTCCAGGCCTGCAGGTTTTATGCTGCCCAAGAGAGAGGTCTCGCTTTCCCATGTAGGGTACCAGTGTCTGATGCTGCAGATCTGGGGTGATACAACTGCATCTAACCAGGCTAAGGGGGACAGGGAGCTCAAGGAAAGCATAGAATCATAGAATGGTTTGGGTTGGAAGGGACCTTAAAGATCATCTAGTTCCAACCCCCCTGCCATCAGCAGGGACACCTTCCACTAGACCAGGTTGCTCAAAGCCTCATCCAACCTGGCCTTAAACACTTCCAGGGAGGAGCAGCTACAGCTTCTCTGGGCAACCTGGGCCAGTGTCTCACCACCCTCACAGTGAAGAACTTCTTCCTAATATCTAATATAAACCCCACCCTCTTTCAGCTTAAACCCATTTCCCCTTGTTCTGTCATTAACTGCCCTTATGAAAAGTCCTTCCCCAGCTTTCTTGTAGCCCCTTCAGGTACTGGAAGGCCGCTATAAGATCTCCCCGGAGCCTTCTCTTCTCCAGGCTGAACAGCCCCAACTCTCTCAGCCTGTCCTCGTAGTAGAAGTGCTTCAGCCCTCGGATCATCCTGGTGGCCTCCTCTGGACTTGTTCTAGCTGCTCCATGTCTCTCTTGTGATGGGGGCATCCCCCTCATCTGCTCCCTGCTAAGCACTGTCACCTGCGCTATGTTCAAGGGCTCACTGCCTGTCCACCCCTTTGGGGTTTGCCAACCCAGAGCCTGTGAACAGCCAAATAGGAACCCCTTCCTCTTGGCAGCTTGCACCAGGGCTGTAACCTGCACCTTGCCCTGTGTCGTGCCACCAGCTCCCGAGGGTGACAGCTGATCCGATGGGTCTTCCTGGCTGACCCTCGGTGGCAGGGCTGGCACTCGAAGGGGGAGCGGGATGGATGTCCGCAGACATGCTCACCTGGAACCTCCTGGGCAGCGGAACTTAGCAGAGGCCTCTGGCATCTGTAGTAATGTCAATAACAGAGAGAATCCATCTGAGGTTGTGTTAGCAAGACCAGAACCGGCTGAGGAAGCATCTGCCCGCCCCTGCACTTCTTGAGATAGAAAAGAAATGAGTTCCCACCAGCAACAGGAACAGAGATGTAAAATTCCAATAGCAGTAAAAGAAAAAATCTTGAAAAAAATCCCTTTTGATTCCACTGAATAGGGTTTTTAAAAAATAATTTCAAAACATTTTGATAGTTACTTTTCATTTCTAGTTCTTTTTGCAAAACTGTAAATTACCTGAGATTTATTAACCTAAAAATTGATTTCCTTTCATTGTAAATCTGTCAAAAACGGGACATTTTGACCTTCTGAGCCTTTTCCCAGAATTTTTATGAAATAGGTAATTTGTCACAATTGATCCTTTTTTGGAAGGCTTTGAATTTCAACAAACTGGTATTTACTGATGAAAACATATTTAGTTGACAAATTCCCAAACCAGCTCTATTCAGGCGGTGGCTGTGATTTCAGGTTTCCAGAGTGGAGTGGAGAAAGGTTTTGGTACATGATTAGGAGCTTTCACATCCTGGGTGGGGACGCATCCTGTGAGCGGGCGCCTCTCAGGCAGTTACAGCTCCCTGTGCCTGCCTAGCTCTGCTTCAAAGCAGAAACCTGGAGCTGAAAAGGGTGCTAGTGTCCCCTCTCAAGTCCCCTGGGTCACCTGTGTGCTCTGCACAGCTGGCTCAGAGCTCTGAAACCCGCCGTTCCCCTTGTACCTCATCACTGAAACCACACTCTCTGGCATCACTGCCACCCGAGCTGTTACACTCACTGCAGCGTTAAACCTCAATAAATGCCTTTAATATTTAATTGGTCTTTAAAAAACATAAATAGGCAGGATATTAAATGCAACTCCTCAGGCAGAATAAGGCAAGTAATGTATGTTACCCAGCGACTGGTGGCATCTTGTGAAATGCACTTAGTGTGGTTTGAAACCGAGGGTGGGGGGAATGTTTCCTTTTCTTCTCTACACTGACAGGAGCGGGAAGCTGGTGGTGCCAGGGAAAGCCCCTTTCCTTCCACCCCGTGTCCCGCAGCAGAGCCCCGCTGCAGCCGTGCAGAACCCTCGACTGCCGTGCCCCAGTGCATGGGGATAGAGAGGTGGTTCAAGAAGCCAAGCCAAGCTTGTTCTTGCTCCCCAAAGCAGACACATCGCATCCTCGGCACAGACCCGCCTTGCCCTGCCTGCCCCCACATCGAAGAGCCCTGCTCAGAGCTGAGACACGCTAGTCAGTGCATGGCTTGTTCCTCAGTGTGAAGTTTAGGGGTGCTCAAACACAGGACTTCACTGTCTTCAGAAATGAGATGTGCGCCTTTGTTACGTGCCCTCCGCGGTGCTTCTGCGGCAGCAGTGCCCACTAATGAGATCACCAGAGGCCCTCCTGCTCCGGCCTCCACTGGCTGCCTCAGCCAAGCAGGAGCTGTTAGTTCCAGCCATTCAAAACTGCTTCTTGAGGGTCCAGCAGTTGTGCAATTTGCAGTAGCAGATAGAGGTGAGAAGCACTGGAAAGTTCAGATGGGAATAAGGCAACGGAGCCAAATGAGGGGGCTGAGACCCGGGGCCATGTCCTTGCTGGTGACAGTGGTGGCAGTTCCTCCAGCTACAGTGCAGCAGCACAAAGTCTCATCCACTCGGCATTTTGCAGGATTTGCCTGCAAATTCCCACCTCCAGCTGTGCCAGGTTTTCATAGGACTTCAACTCCAGCCCCACATGTCCTGGCATGAATCTGTCCCTTGGGAAGTTGATTCCACTGCCCCACTGAGACACGAGATCATGATCCAAAGCTTGGGCCTGGCTGTTGCTGAAAGGAAGCTGTGGACTATAAAGCAGATGGATGTGCAGATAACCCTTGGGAAAACGAAAACAAACAAGAAAAGCCTCTGTTCAAACATCTTTTGAAGTTCACAGGAGGTTCAACTGATGTGCCGAGGGAAAATGTAGGCTTATTAGGAAGGCTGGGGTTCAGTCATTCTCCCCTAACCAGCAGAGCCAGCAATCCTTGCAGAGGAGGTGGGAGTGATGCAAAGAGCATCCTCCCCTGCCATCACTAGTACACTCCTCTGACTTCTTCAGCGTTGCCGGCACAAGTGGTGGGTGAACCTCCATGCATCTAGAGGCTGATTTTTCAATCAGACAAGCACTTAAGCCTCCCAGAGTTCAAGTACTTGTCTCTCCGCTGCCACTCCTGCCTCTTCAGCGTGAACAAGTGGGCTGGAGATCCCAAGAGAGCAAGCTTTGCTATGAAGTTGCTAGCGCCTGGGGCCTGCAGGTTGGGGGTGGCACGAAAATAGCCACTCTTTGAGCTCGGCTCCCTGTTGTTCACCCACAGCAATGTCTCAGCCACCATCAGCTTCTTCTAAATATGGAGAAATGCTGCAGGCCTTCAGCAGCAGCGCTGGGGAGCTGCCACTAAACGCACGGGAATAATGATCCCGCTGCGGGGCGGCCCTGGAAGAGCAGAGACGTTTGGCGGGAATGGAAGAGCAGCAGCAGCTGTAATCAACATGGAGCGATCCAGTGAGGAAAGGCTTGATCTGAGGGCTGGGTGACAGGTCTGACGGGGCTTTTCCTGAGGGAGCAACCTGGGACTTGGAGGGAAGTAGGAGGCAGGAGCAGCATACACCTCACCTGTACAACATTCAACCCACCACAGTTGTGCCTCTGTGCGCAGCGGGGAGATCCCTGTGCGGGCAAAGCCTTCTGCTCTTCCTCTCTCCAGATGGAGTGGGCAGGGGGTGGCGTGCAAGTCTGGATCAGCCAGACCTTGCAGCCGTGCTATGTTGTGCAGGCAGTCCCTGCCTGCCCTCTCCCTGCTGCCTACCCGAGACCGAGCCAGCTGCCGCCCTGCACTGACCAGCAGAACAGTGTTTCCCATCCAGAGCAGAAACGCTGTCCTATGGGACCTGCTACACACACGCTGGTCCTTCTTCTCGCATGAAGCTCCTCAAAATCCACCCAAAGCAACATGGAAGAAGACACTGTAGTCCTGCTGGAGCCAGCACCATCCAATTCTCCCTTTTCCGTTCTTCCCTCCTTCCTCCACTTTTATTCTCCTTCTTCTGCAGAACCAAAACATTTTGGAGACTCTGCACTCTGTGCTAGCCTATTATTCACAGAACCTCCTATCTCCCTGCTTCAGGATGCTGCCTGGATCCGACCAATTACCAGCTCCCTTGATGTATAACACCATAAAACCCTTAACCTCATTATAGAAAATTTCTTTTGAATGGCCTTTAAAAACCATCTCATTACACAGGAAGAACTGTAATTACCTTTAACAAGACAGAGATATTGCGCGAGCGAGTGCGTTTGGGCTGTCAAAACAGCAGCGGTGGGAGTCCATCTCCAGCCGGTTTCACCACAAGGGCAAACACTTCATAATTCCCTCCCCTGCCCTGTTCTTCATCCCGGCCCTCCTCCTGCCTCTCATTCCTCCCTTCTCCATGCCCTTGCTGGGCAAACACAACTCCTTGCTTGGCTTTGCTTTCCGTGGTAAAGCCTGTCTGCCCCAGGTCTTGTCTCTCTAATGCTCCTGGTCTCTGCAGCCTGAGCAAAGCTCTGGCAAAGCCTGTCCCTGCTCTGACATAATGAGTGGTGTATCCTGTCTGAGGGCTGCTGGGGTTTCTGGACTGAGAGTTGGGCTTGGCCAAGCGAAGACAAGAAGGAGGTGACAATGTGGCTCCTGGGACTTGCCATTGCCATGACCCCATGGTGTCTGGGTTGCAGGGATGATGATAGAACCTTTCCCGAGGAAGGCAACCTGGGTTTAACAGGGAGGGCTGAATTCCAGTTTGCCTTCACTGTTTTCCAGGGAAGACGAAAAAGGCTTTTTTTGTAGGGCAAAAATCTGTCTCGCCGCCTTCCAGCTTTGGCCTCTACTGACCTGAAGGGCAGGGGTCTGTCCCAGCAGCCTGGTGGGATTCAACTCTTTGCCGCCATGTTACAGCTCACCCGTGGAGGGGACTGGAGGGGTTAAGCTGTTTTCATTTCTGTGTGCATGTGACTCAAAAGAAGATATTTTTTCCAAACAAAAATTTTTCCATCCCATCTGTCACTAATGTCAATGCACTCCTTTGCCCAGATCCATTTTTTTTTAAAAAAAAAAAACACTCTAAAAAGCTAACATTATTTTAGAAAAATCTGAGTATGCGTTGCCAGAGCTGTGATATTTTCCATTTCTTGGAAAGGAGCTGTTGCCATTTTTAACCCTTGATGTTCATCCCGAGGGGCTTCACCATCCTCACCCCCACCAGGCAGCTCTGCCCCTTCCTCCCTGCTGCCTCCTGAGGTGTTTCTGGCTGTTGCTTCTTTATTTCTGTGTTTTATTATTTCTGCCTCCGAGTGGGGGTTTTTTTGAGGTGTGTTTTCATACTGACAAAGGAGAAGCTCATGGAGTGCCTTCTACCCATGCCTGACATGTCTGCCTCTGGTAGCCCTGGCAATGCTCGCTGTGGTGTTACGTGTTGATAGCGCATTTACCACCTATTCCCCCTGGATTTAAACATTTATGAATAAATAAAGAGTCAGATCTGGGGGGCAGTGGGCCCACTGTGCTGCCCTACCCTCATGCTGAGGGGTGTGAGGGAGCGCAGGCCTCCATGAGGCAGGGCCCTCAGCCCTGCTCCCCCTCACAGCAGCCGCCCCTCAGCCCCACTCCCCTCACAGTGGCCTCAGCATGGATTGCACTGCTGGTGGTACTGGGAAGTGGCACCAAAACCAGTAAGGGGACTGGGGCAGCTGTCCCCCCAGGCCTCAGGGCTGTCTGGAGGCAGTGCAGCCTGGCCAACAGCCCCAGCATGGGTGGCTCTTCCCCAGGGGCATACAGACCCCCTTCAGCATGCAGGCAGGCTGCTCCAGAGCTTTGTCTGGCCATGCTGCCAAAAGAGGGTTGTCTTCTGCCATGTGGAGAAGGAGAGGGTGGACATTGAGAGCCCAGCTAATTGCTTAAGGTCCTTAGTTGCCCTAAGCAGCCCCACCTGGAGCCTCCACCCAGCACCTGCTGGGAGCCATATTGGAGCTCAGGACCTGCCCCCTCACTCCTTTTCTGAGCTTTAATGTGGATGGGTGTGTCTTCAGCTCTGTCTCCTTTGTTCCGGCCTGGGCTGCCCTCGGAGCCCCTGGACCTGTTTTGTGGCTGTTGGTGGACCTGGCTGTGGCACCCACCTCTGCCTGCTGTGTTTGGAGCTATGAGCCCGTGCCCCATTGGGGAGGGTACCCTCTGCTCCTGGCAAGAGCAGCCAGCCCTCGCTGTACCCTCGTGCTCCAGGTGACTTGTTTCTGAAGCCACCAGGTAGGGGCTGATAGCTGAGCTCTGAAAAGGCACTGGCTTTCCTACCACTTCCCTTTAGCAGCTTGCTTGGTTGAGGGTTCCCAATGAGTGCCTTTAGAGTTGGACTTTCTCCGTGTACTGTGCTCCCGATTGGGTGTGTTGAAGACCAGCATGGAGAACCAGGCTGGGTTTACAGGTATTGTCCATCTGTGGTTCTGCTCAGGATCTGAAGCCTGGCTGAGGGCATGGCCTGTGGTTCTCTCCTGGGGCTGAAGCCTCTGTTGGGGAGGATGTTAACTCTTGAGGTTTACCCTTGCCTCTCTCTGGAGCAGGCAGAGAAGGTGCCAGGCCTTTAGGAAAAGGGTCTTACATTTTTATTTCATGTCAGATGGTGGGACTGGCCTGTGGTTGATCAAAAGGCTGTGAGTGAAGCAGCTGTGCTGTTTGTGTGCTGTCCCTGCCCAGTGGCATGCTGTGGTTGCCTGCCTGCCTTGCAGCCTGCTAGCGGGGCTGCTTTCCTTTCACTCCCCTGAATGCCGCAGGGGAGGCCTGGACTCCAGACAGTCTCCTCTTATATCTACTAAAGATGGATGGTAGTCGTCTTGGGTAGTTGCCTTCCCTACCCCAGTGTGCCAGAGCCTCTGGGAAGTGTTCTTGGTCCTCTCCCTGCACAGTGTCTATGCAGGAGCCTCAGGGCTCTCTGTCACATCAGTTGTGACCATTTCTGCAGCCTCCTCTTCTGCTGGCTCGTGCTCTCCTGTGTTGCAGGGTATGGTAAATATCTCTACCAAGCCCCTTTCATGGGCAGCCACAGCAGGTCTGGTTGGGGGCAGGTGTGCCTGTGGTAAGGGTCCCTGCCACACCAGGGACCCTGCAGCAGGAGCTCTGCCTTGGGAGAGTTCCTGGGAAGCAGGTCCTGGTCTGCAGCCTGCGTTGGCCAAGGAGTGTTTCTGTCCCACCATAACCACCCTCCTGAGAGTGGCTTCACTCAGCCTCAATGTCTCTGACCTTTTCAGTGTTGTGCAGTGGCACTGGCTGCTGGAGCTGCCTTCGGCTCTGCTCGCTGTCTGATGGGCCTGTGGGGATCGAGGGGAAATGGGCAGCCAATAAAAATACAGAATATTGAAAAGGTCAGAGCTGTTTGGTGTGATGCAGTAACTCACAAAACTTCTCAGGCATTGCATCTCTCACTGCCAGCCCCTGGTTGCGTGTCCAGGTGCAGGGATGTGGCGCTTGCAGCTTGGCTGTGGCTGGCTTGTGTGGCCCTTCTTAGAGCATGGGGTGAAGACTCACAGCTGTGTTCTTGAGGCAGTTAGGAATGCCAATCCCTCTGTGATTTTGCACATTGGTTGCACCTCTGCAAGCTGTGTTGGAGAAATCCTCCTCCAGGAAGAGTCTTCAGAAAATGGGCTTTGTTTTCAGCCTTTTTGTGGAAAGAGAGATGCTTCTGTGGTCGGGGTGTTTGCTGACTTTTGCTAGCAGGTTCTTGCTGTGATCCCAACTGGACAGATAGGTACCTGGTTGAGGTTGTTTTGCTGTTATGCTCTGGATTTGTGCCCTGGGTGTCACAGCAGTGGCAGGCAGGAACCACAGGTGTCCTGGAGAGTAATTGGTCCTGCTGGGTGCAAAGGGCTCTTGCTCATCCCAGATTCCCAGCAGCTGAGGGTGCATTTAGAGTTAGATGCGTTCCTGGCTTTTCTGTGCCCCTCTGGCAGCAAACCTGTGAGGGGGAATCTGTGCCTCTCCTGCTTGCCAATAAGGGCAAAGCTGTGCTAATTTAGCAAATCTGTCCTTTCTGAGGGCAGAGGGGAACCAGGCATCCAAAAGTTCTGACTCCACTTCTCCATCCAGCATTAGCATAGTCCCCCCTTTCTGCCTCTGACCCCTTCTAGTTCTCCACCTGTGTCCCAGCACATCTGCCAACTTGTCCTCTGCCATGGGCCACCAGCTGTTGGGGACCTCACCTCTCCAGCCAAGGTACATTTGATGGCCCTTTGTGGTGGCAGAGCAGGGCCCAGTGATCTCGCCATATGCCTAGCTATAGAAACATGCTGTAGGTCTGCCAGGTGCTGGTAGCAGAGGGAGAAAAAAAAGTATTTTAAAAAACACTTATTTCATCCCACCAAAACCGTCACGACCATTTACCGCTGAAGGTTCCATATCAGCCCCGTGCCACAATGACAGTTATTGGAAAATATCAAACAGGACTTCAGGCAGTTCCCTTTCCTGTGGGCAAAAGAGGCATTTGGAAGTGACAATTCATTGAGCTTAGGAATGAAAATAAAGCAGCAGCGGGAAATTGCGGGTTGGTGCCAGGCAGGCAGCAGCCTGGGCTGTGCCCTGGCACAGCAGTGGGTCTCGCCCTGGACGCTGCCTTCCTCGTCTGGATGCCGGTTTCTCTGCAGACTGCATGCCCAGTGGCGGGGGCTTGCCCAAGTTTCTGACAGAGGAGACCGAGTGTTTTATGCAGCTTCCTTTGGTTAAATGTGATGGCTGGATTATCCCATCAGCTCCCACAGCCACGCTCCTGCATGCCCAGCTCTTGTGTGCACCCACCCTAGCCCCAGCTGCGGGCACTGTGGATGTCTGCCCAGCCTGGTGCTTTTTTACAGCCCTTGCTTTGCTATATCAAGTCCTCATGTGGTGTCCCGGGGACAGTCTTGTGTGTGACATGTAGTTCAGTAAATATGCAATGTGGTGTTTTAGGGCTTTATTGTTTTTATGCAGCACTAATGTAATGCTATTCAGAGAGCGCTGGCATGCTTATTAGCAGCTGAAGTGGAGCAAAGGAAGGATGTTCTTCCTCTCCAAGCCCATCATCTTCCCCTCTTGATGCTCTCAGCCATGATGTAGTGGTCTAAAAGAGACAACTTGTCTCTGTTAGCACTCAGTGAAAAACAGTCAATGGGATTGTTAGAAGTGACTATGGATTGGCTTTGTTTTTAAAAGGGATCTAAGATATTTGGCCAAAGTCCCACTGGAGCATTTTCAACATTTGCAAAAATGTTCTACTAGACAACTTGTTTCTCGAGCTCCTACCAGAATCATGCTTTTGTGTCTGAGGTGACCTCCATAAGGAACTGCAGGTGCTTGTAAGGGCTTTAGCCAGTCTAGGTGTCATTAGCACCCTGCCCTGGTTGTGTGTCACAGCCCCCCCTACCATCAGGGTAGGACTTGGCTCCTGTTCCTTGCTGCACCCAAATCAGCTTCTTCCAGGCTGTTCCTGGGCAGGGGTGTTACCCTGAGAACAGAATCTGCTCTGTGCTAAGCCCCATGCCCCTGTCCCACACCGCTGCACCGAGGTGCTCGAGCTTATGTG
>NW_010331289.1:0-4369 GCF_000700745.2 Antrostomus carolinensis | reverse complement strand
TCTTATTCTGGGTTGGCTCTTCAGCACCTTGCTGGTTTGGGCTCCTAGCAGTTAATAATTGTCATACTTAATTTTAGTGTAATGACACACATTCAGTCTGTAGTTCCAAGAACACGTAAGTGATATAGATTAATATTACACAGAAAAAGTCAAGCTTCTGGTGCGAGATCAATAGATCATAACTTGGTGACATTTGAAAATGCATCTTATTAGCAGCTCATATTTTGCCACTTTCTGTATATTCCCCTGAAGCTCCTCCCTGCCATCCCAGGGAGTTGTTGTGCGTCTGGTTACTGATGGCATCAGAAATAACATTGTGCTGGATGCCACTTTGTGGCTTCGATCATGTGGAAAATAAATACACTGATGGAGAGAGGTGAAAGCGCTGTGGGCCACTGGTGCAGCAACCAGGAGCCATTAGCATGTTGCAGCTGTAATGACTGGGGCTTTTTTCCCAAACTGGCTCAGGGCATCTGGACCCCTGGCAGGCACCTTGCTGTTCAGATTGTGGTGCTGCTGTGACCAGCCTTGAGAAAGGTGAGACTGGGAGAGCAAAGGGAGCCCATGGTGGCTGTCCTATCCTAGATGAGGACACAGGTTCATTGGAAGGACAGCACAGGGCATGCCTGTGTGACCTGGGCTGTACTGTTGGGTAGATGAGCAGAGGCTTTGTTTTTTTGGGGCACAAACCAGCACCTTTTACCAGCTTTAATGAGGAGAAGTAGTGTGAGGGGCCTCTCAGAGCAGAACATGTCCTTGTCTTGCAGTGACCCTTCTCAGCCCCAGTGTACGGGGATCTTTGCACAGCAGCTCCTGTTTGGCAGCTTCAAGTGACTTCCTCGAGGACAGGCTCAAGGTAAAGGCTGAGTTTCTTTGGACTCTGGATGGGGGTCTCCTTTAACTCCTGTGCTTACTCCTTTTCCCACGTGCAGTGGGTGGTGCTGGGCTGATTTTTCTGTGTGAGTCAGGCTCTTTGGCAGTGGGTTCAGAGCAGAGTTTTGCAGCCAGCTGTAATCATATCTCTTCAGGGCACACGTGCGCATGCGCACGCGCCTCTCCCCTCGCATGTCTTGCTCTGCTTTCTCCTCCTTGGGAGGAAGCTAATCTCCTCCACAGCCCTCGCCTATCGGAGCAGATTAGAGCAGCTCTCAGCTCCTCCTGTGCTGTGGAGGAATTGCCAGGATCAGAGGTTTGGATGATAGCTGCGGGGGATGATCCCTCTTTCGGTAAGCCCTTATGAGAAAGGTGGTGTGCAGTTACTCTGCATCAGTGGAGTATGCTAGAGAAGATGCACTTTGCTCTGGTCCCCAGAGTCAGCGGGAGCTGTGCTGAGCTTTGCTCAAATGGAAGATGCTTGTGTACACTTCTGTAAGCAATGAAGTGACTCAGGTTGCCCACTCAGTTTTCTCTTTCCACAGACTGTCCCCAAAGTCCCTCCGGGTGTGTCTGAAGCATCCTAAATAAGACCTGTGTGTGCTGTGCTCCAAGGTGGAGGCTGTACTGAGCTGCTCAGAAAAAAATACGCCATTGCTTTTCTCACGCAGGCAGGCATTTAAAGAGCCTGTGTGGGAGGAGTGTGGGCATGTGGCTAAATCAGAAGTGAGGAGCCGTCCCCTTCTTTGGCACCTCACCTGCCTTGCATGAAACAGGGACTTTGGGAAGACAGGCTGCAGGCTGGCTGGCTTTTTATGGTAGCTTTCTTGCTGGTGCTGGCTTTGTGCAGTGTTCCTACCATCTAGCAGAAATCACTAGAGAGAAGCCGTTTACTTTTTGCTTTGCCTTTCTGGGTAGGATTTCCAAAACTGCTCAGTTTTTTACCTCTCCTCCCAGAAAAGTGAACGGCAAAACTTGCTTGTCTGCAGTGGGATTAGGTAATTGACCTCGCAGGAATCCCTGCATCTCTCCCCCAATCATTTCTCCAGCCAGATGCACAGGCAAAGCATCTATCATTGTCTCCCAACCTGAGATGCTGTCTCTTCATTAATTAAATGAGGGATATCATCTCTTTATATTTCTGTCAGCCGATTTCAAATTAAAAAGGGACCTATAGGACCAAGAAGAACCTGATCCTCCCTTTGGGGATTGCCTTTCTTTTTATTTAAGTTTTTTGGTGGACCGATAATTCCATTTGAAGGTCTCCTGTGATACTGCAGTAACCCTTGGATGCAATTCAAGCGCAACCTGGCCCCTGGCATGTGCTCATTGCCTCCTAATTGCTCTAAATAAGTTGGGAATGATGAAATTAAAGCGCCATTGATATCAGGCAGGCCTGGCACACTGCAGTTACAGGCATGTGAGAGAAGTGGACAGATGGGGAGATGTTAGGGTAATAGGTATTAAATGCAGATTTTACCCTGTTTGGGATCCCCGTCTAAGCAGAGTTCAACTTCTCAGCGCAGTACGTTTGGCAGCTTCCATGCTGGTGCCCCAGCTGAGCGCTTGGCACGGCCTGGTTACATACAGGACATAAAACTGAATGACCTCCCTCGTTTCCCCAGAGATTCCTGGATATTGTACTCTCTAGGTGCAAGGACATGCAAAATAACCCGTGGCCACGCAGTGTCCCTGATCCGTTGCCAGTCCTTGGGGTGGTGTGGTCAAACTGAAGCGAGTAGGTGTGGGCTGTTGGGGCTGTGTTTGTTCATCAAACAGACAGGGCTCGACCCTATGTTTGCTCCTAGTAGTGGACTGAAAGCTGACTTTTGAGTTCTGGCACTGAACCCAGTGGGGTGTCCTGCCCTGGCCTGAGACTGCGATGTGCCTGGGAGTGGCATCCCCTGCTCCGCCTGGGAAAGCAGCACTGGTGGGGATGATGGAGAGGTAGGGAGGACATGGGAGATGGTGGGGCTGGGAGCTGGTTGATGTCATTCGGTAGCTGCTCTTGTGCTCTGCTCACCTGGAAATGCTGCTGCCTTTAGTATCCTTTGCTTTAAAGAAAATAAAATTGATTTTTAAAAAAATCAAAGGGGAAGAAAGATACCTTGTTCTTGGCTGGCAGTGTTACTGTGGCCTGTAGAAGCAGAGGGGCCTGTACAGGACCTGAATCTGGATCCTAAGCAAAGGCAGTTCTGTCACAATCGATTCCGAGCCAGAAGAGACTCATCACATAACCTATGGGGTGAAATTCATCCAAATCATGGGGCACACAGACCATCAATTCAACACTCATTCCCAAGACTCTGAGTATCCCATCACTGATCCTGTAGTGAGAGCTGCCTGGGTGTGGTAACACAATGCTCCAGAGGAGCATCTTGGCCAAAGAACCCCATTTTTGAAGTTTACAGGGGTTGGCTGGTCCCAGGGCTGCAGGTGAGGATGAGCTTCGCCAGTCTGCAAGTGCTTTTGTAGCCTTGCAGGTGGGTCCAGTTTTATGATTGTGCAGTTAATAGTTTGCTGAAGATGGATGGCAGGTACAGCACAGCAGTTTTCCTTCCAAAAAAATGCCAATCATCTTAATCACTTGCCTAAGACTTGGGTCAAGTCCAACTGCTTGGCTCTGGATAATAATTCTCCCAGGCCTTCTTGAGCTACTCTTGTGAAGCATGGGTGTTACCAGGACACTTGAAAATGGATGGGAGGCATCCTGACATGGCAGCCAGCTGGCCTGCAGGATGAATGGAGGGTTGCAAAGTGATGGAAAGTTACATTTCCTCAGTCTGAGCCAATTCTATTCCTGTAACTGGCCTTGGCTGTGTCTTCGGCTTCCCCATGGCTCATCAGACGTGTGCCCTGTGATGTGCTTCCCTGGGGGCTTTGGGTTGAGATGGCAGGATCCCTTGCTCTGGGCAGCCCTCCAGGCTCAGGGCTCATCTTTCAGAGGAGCTCAAGACCACTGAATTCTACCTGTTGCACATCTAAAGGCCAAAGGAGACAATTTATGATCCACTAGTCTGACCTGCTCCACAACAGAAGCCAGAAATTGTCCCCTGTTGATTCCTTTGTCAAGTGCAGTAACTCTGGGCTCACGTGGTTCCCAGAGACATGGGAGGTTCAGGGTCTTGGCTCTGCTGGCAGGTGGAGAGGTCTCTGTGAAGCTGCAGAGGAGTAGCCATCTGTTCTGAGCTGGGACATTGGAACGATGCTTTGAGTAAGGGTGATCCCAGAGCTCCAGGGCTGGCTGGTGCTGCTGGCACCCTGCTCTGGCAGGGTCTGCACGGGGTGAAGCAGGCTGTTTGGACGAGGGGCCTGGGCTGGTCCCAGTGACTGAGTGTTCAAATCTCTCACACGTGGCCCTCCAAGTGAATGTCTTGTGCTGCAGGAGATGATTACAGTGACTGTAAATTGAGAGTCCTTGTCTTGTGTGTGTGTTGGCTCATCTCTGCTCGTGCCTCATCTTAATTTACAGATCATGGAAGGAGGGCTTGACCAC
>NW_010331288.1:0-22677 GCF_000700745.2 Antrostomus carolinensis | reverse complement strand
CTGCCGCTCCCCAGGAGGACCCCCCGCCCGGCACCAGGATCCCCACCTGCGTCCCGAGGGATCCGGCCGGGTTTTGGCTCAGCTAAATGAATTCTTCTCTTCAGACAGATGAGTTTAGCTGCTGCAGTTGCAACCAAACCCTAGCGCTGGAGAGGCTCCCTCTGAACTAAAAGCAGCAAGCTGGGTGCTGGCAAGGTCTGGCTTTGATCTGCCCGTGAGGTTTTTGCTGGGTGGGACAGGGGGTACTAGCCTTTTCGATTTTAATTTCCAGTGACAAACCACATGCTCTTAAAATCTGGACCCCATTTCACTCAACAGCATCACTGAAAAAAAACAGCCAACCAACCAACCAAAAATCCCCACATCAGTTCCCAATCCAGAAAGGGTAACATAAAACTGAAAATGACTTTTTAGTTTTCACTACAATACAGAACACAACATGCCACATGTCAGAAAGCATCCAAAACTCCTAGCGCCTACAGAAGATGTGTGGGAGGGGATGCTCCTGCTTGCACCATTGCATTTTGGTAAATACGCAGACCTCCTTGGAGCACGTAACTGAGCTCTCCAGCAACTACATACATAAGAGCAGCTACTGGATTTCAGACTCTGCCGCACCACGGCGCTCAGAGGCACTGCTCCTTCGCTTCTCTGGGGGACCAGATGTGGCTGAACATGCTCTTTTCCAAGGGAGGAACCGGCCACGGGAAGGGTAGCAATGGCTGGCAATGGGACAGCCGCAGAGTGACATGCTCTCAGGCTGCACCTCCAATCTTGTTGCAAGACAGTAGATAAACTAGGCTTATTCTCTCTTTAAATAGTGTATTTTGAGAGCTCTCAAAACTGATAAGATCCAAATTATATTCAGGTCTCTGATATGAATTGGGGCAGGGGAATCTCCTTTAATTCACAGCATCTCTGTGACATTTAAGAAAATTAAGAGGTTTTGACAGTAGGAAGCGGACATACCATTTCTCAGATCTGCAAAACTGCACTGGTTTGTACTTAATGTAGAATTCTAGGAAGAAACACAGCCCCACCCCCTTCACCTGCTATGCAGGAGTGCCATTTAACAGATCTTGCACACCATAACAAGCATAAGAAGGAGAGCAACTTCAAAAGGAAAATGCATGCCATCATCTAAGAGAGGGCATACCTCTAGTCATGCAGTTGAAATAAAAAGACTTGTATACCCTTCTCCACCAGGAGCTCTGGAAGACATCATGAATCACAAGGGAATGAACTTGACAGCTCAGACACACGTTAGAGTTAACAAGGTTTGATATGGAGAGAAAAAAAAAAAGAAAAAAAGGTAAGAGTTGGTTTGAATCAAATCAAGTCTCAAAAGCAAGCTAGGAGACTTAAGAAATACTATTTGAAAAACAATGCAAGATTTACCAACTCAACCTTTTGCAGCTCTTGTACTGTCCATTACAGAGGAAGGCATTGACACTGCTTTTAAGCAGAGATACACTGGTGCTTCATAACAGCATGTTGTCCTTGTCTGTGATCCTTTTTGTGGATATACTGCATATATAATAGCATCTTTCATCTGAGGATCTAGGAGGCTTTCAGCACATTGATTTAACCTCAAAACATCAAGTGGTATTAACAGGCTGTTCCTATAAGCAAGAAATCTTTGCAACAGGTATGAGGTTGCTGGTACCTTTTGGCTGCCAGTATGGGCCTAAGTTTCCAAGTTCTCAACATTCACAGTATTTGACTTTTTTTTTCTTTTTTTCTTTTTTTTTAAATTTTCAAATGTTACTTTCTAACTACAAAGTTGGTTAGTTGGCCAACTTGCTCCAACTTCTGTCTGGAAGTTTAGGTTTCCATGAATCAGCAGTTTTTAATTATTATTTTAAAAAATGTTCTTCTGGTAATTTATAGCAACCCTGAATCCATACTCTCTCTCAGCTGGGAAAGGTGAATGATCCTCCTGCACTTCACTGGAGTTATCCCAGCATCCATTCACATGAAAAGGAAGCTCAGATGATGACAAGTCCAGGCAGCACTGGAAGAGACTCTGATCTCCCTCCTTGCTATGGGACAATGGTTTTATTTTTGTTATTTTCTTGCCTTTCTGGAAGTGGTGCTTCAGACCCGGATGTCAAGAGGAAATGAGTTTAATGGTCCCATTTGAGTTTGTGTTTGTCTCAACCCCCAAGGTATCAGGCTTGGTCCCTGCCTCCACTGAACTCCCTGCCAGCAGACAGACACAGCCCCTCCTGCCTGCCACAGAGAAGCTTTTCTGTCCTACATTCTGCTCATTTAAAAACAACACCAGCTTGGGCGGGATGCCCTGAACACACAGCCTTTGACCCTTTCCATCCTGCTGCTCTAGACACAAGCTCCCCACCTACTATCCTCTCCCCACTTTGGTGACTGCAGAAAACCTCTCCCAGCTTGCTCCTGCCAGGTCATCCCCTTTCCTCTTTCCTATATCCAGCGTGCCCCATTCTCCATCCCCACTCAGCCCCTTCTCCCCCTCCCTCCGTTTACCACCATACCTCTTGGCCAGGGCTTCCCAACCCTCTACTTCTCCTTTAGCCTTACAAGAGGTATCTCTTCATCTTCCTTCTCTCCAAAGCAATTCCCTTCCCCTTCTGCCATACCCACATTTTCTCCAGGCCAGGTTCCTCTGTCTCCTACCCATGCAAGGAGCTAGATGCACATCCAGATTATTCTGTGCTGGTCTGGAAGCCAGGCTGCTCCCAGAACCCATCCTTAGGGGAGGAAGGCACATAGCTATGAAGACGCCAGGACCCAACTTGTATGAGCAATAGTCAGTCACCCAGTAGATCGACACTAAGCTGGGGAAATGGGTAAAATAGGCAGCAAGCTCTGCCCTCCATTCCCTTTTCTATCCATCCATCTCTTTTGGTTTTCCCGTTTCTCCCCTTCGGTGAACACGCACAACTTGCTTGGAAAGGCCTGCAAAGGGAGGGAGGACAGAAAGGAGGAGTTCCTGACATGAAAAGACAGGGAAAAAATAAAGGCAAAGGCAGCCTCTGACATGAAGCAGGTAAATTAGAGATGGGGAAGGAAAAGTTGCCAACACATGCACCCTCCTTCCCCATGGGGTACCACTGAGAGGAGGGCAGCCCTAAGGAAAATGGGTCTGCACAGAGCATTTGGCCACAACAAGGGCTTTTTTTAATAGCAGAGGGGAATGGTCTCTGCCAGGAAAGGATGAATAGGCAACCCTGGAAGAGCAGGGACAAGGATTATTGCCCAGCCCTGGGAACTGCTGCCTAAAACATTCTTGTGATTCCCTAATTGATTGGACATGGCATTCAAAATAGCACATTACAGAAAAACAAGACACAAAAATGCTATCAAACTCAGCAAAAGGCCGTCTCAAGTCCAGCCAACGATGAATTAGTTGGGTACAGCACTTCAAAAAATGGCAAGTACTGTAGAAGTAGCAGCATTATTACAGCATTATTAAGATGATATTTCTCAGCAGACAGGAGCTTGGCACTATCTGTCTAGACGGGTGGATGGGTTTGGAGTCAAACTGATTTTTATTTTTTTTTATTATTATTACCGTATCCTCTTCTATTTATTAAAAGCAAACTGTTCTGTCCATGACTCATGCAGCTGAGCTTTCTGCATGGCACTGAAACAAGATTCTCATAATTAAGAGCGACCGCTATGAGACAGCAGATGAAGGTAAGATTTAGAAATCTGACCAAATCTATTTCTTTTTTCCCCTCACTGCAAAGACAATGCCCACAGACCCTTAATTGGCCAATATTACCAGTGCCTTCAAAGAGAGTAAGCAGTAAACCTTCAGGTGAGATATCCCTTAGTGCAACTCAGTGACACAGCAGGCTAGATTTATTCTTGACATGGGTTTATTGACCTCAGTGCAGGGATTTATTTGGTCTGTCATTTGAAGTAAGTCTCACTCTGCCAGTCAGTGCCAAATCAACCCCATTTTAAGACTATTGAAGGAGCACTCAGTAAATTTGGGCTCAGTGCTTCTGCAACTGAAATCCTGGCTGTAGAAGATTTACTGCAATTAATTCAGCACTGCCCTCTGCCACTTTCATATCTGTAGCTACTTTCTGACTGAGAGCATTAACTGGATTATCAAGCGATTTCCTCCTGCTGCAGTTCTCCAGCCTCCATTATGAACCAAAGCTAACTAAATTTTATGGATCTAAGATATTTTGGGATGTACCTGGGGCTGTGACCAAAACAGACAAGAACTAGTTTTCAGATAGAGTAATAAACTGAGGCTTTTTATCTCAGTTAAGGTTTTCATTTTTAATTTATTTTGTCTATGCATAATCATTAGTATAGTTTAACTGTACTCTGATTTAATATACACTGACTATAGGAAACAGAAAATATAGAAGATATGCAATATGCAGTTAACACAAATCTATTTTAACTTAAGTAGGGTTCCTAAGGAGTCTAACAATGAGGCAGGCAAAGACAACTCTCATTTTCTATTGGCAGCTCTAGGACTGAGAACTTCCTAGATGGCGACCACCTCTACCAAGGTCAATACAGACCATTCTCCTTTACTGGGCTGCTTTCTGTTGAGTACATCTATTTTAGTCCATGAAACAGCTTCTTGTCCCCATTCCCACACAGCATGCTATTTTGCCCTACCTGTGGAGTGTTAAACAGGAAAGCAGATACCTTCCTTCCCCCTTTTCCATGCCATTAAACCCAATCTTGCATTTAGTTACAAAACTATCTTTAGCTCTTCTATGTCTTCTTTTCATGAAACATTTAATTCAGGGAAGGATTTAAGTAGGATTTTACCTTGAGCATAAGCTAAAGTCTCACTGACTCAAAGGAGAATCAATGCTCATATTTATTAAGTACTATGAGAAATAGGAATGCCATCCTGGATCATAACTGCCTTATTTTTAAGGCAGTTATTCTCTTTTTAAGATACCTCTTTGTCATGACACCTATAATAAAGGGACTCTCAGTGGCCCGGTTAATAGGCACAGCCCCAAACTGCTTTTATTTTGTCTTAAACGGCAAGATTTACCAGGTAGGGAAGGCACTTCAACAAGTGTTCACATGGCACCCAACACAGTTCACTTCTCATCTTAATGAAGGTTGATAGCAATTAAAGGAAGTGCTTGTAGGTTCTTATTTAAAGTACAATAAATAACTATGCTTATGCTTATCATAATACTAAAGTGTTGTTAAGGTAAGAAGTCCTGCTCAAGAATTAACACATTTATCCCATATCTGTATTGTCTCACAGTTGTGCATGCTAAAATGTCACAGGTTGTTTTCTTTAATGGTTAAAAGATTACTTTAGTTCTAAGGATTCCTTCAAATTACAGCATTTCTGACCTGGCATGCGTAAAGAATAATTTTAGGTTCGTTGGCTATCTTTCCTGTCAAACCATCCCCCTCCATTTTTATTCTCTCAGAGTGCCAGAAGAGTAGAAAACCTAGATCTGATGTTTGACAATAAGTAAACTTTACTCACAGAACGGCAAAGGGCTAGTCATTTTAATGAACCAAATATGCCTATTGAAGCAAGCAACAAAAAAGCAAAATCTCCAAATATGCAGGGCAATTCCTCTGCCTCTACTTAGAAAACTGTATATTTGTTCCCAGCATGCTACCTCCTCTTGCTCTTACTTCTTTCCTTGCACAACATTTTAGCAGCAGAAGCAGCTGCTCTTCACAACCCAAGGACAGGGCTCTGTGTCCAGGCTGTGCCTGGCTGCTCCAAGCCCATCCAGCCAGATGCAGCCCTTGCCACGCAGCCTGCCACACTTTTCCATCCTATTAAGGGTCTGCATTACCAACAGGATAAAAGTCTCAATTTTTCCCTTTTTTGGCTGCTTCTTCCCACGCTTTCACCAAACCACTACAAGCATTTATTAAGGCCATGGCAAGAAGCACCATCTGAGTTAAAATTTAAAACAGAGGATCGATTCCTCACCACAATTCCCTGTGAGATCTCATGAATATGAGACTGCAGAGGTGAAAGGGGGAAGGTGTGGTGTGACATGAGAAGTGGAGGTGATGGCAGAATCACATTGCCGCCTATTTGGCAGCCACGCCAGCCTGTGCTGCCATCAGACTGTGGTGTTGGCCACCAGCCCTTATTTATGCGAGTGAGGGCTCAGAGTGACATCCCCGACCTTCAGCCCCTGCCTGACCAGGCTCCCATGCACCAGCCCACCTCCAGCTAACAGACCACTTCGGCGCACAGACAGGAGCTCCTCCACAGCATGTGTGTAGCTGCTCAGATGCTTTCAAAATACATTACCTCTTATAAACATCCTCTAATTCAGTTTACAGTTTAAGTCTCACATTCAATTGATGGGACGCTGCCAGTAAAACTGAGCTGAAGGTAGTGAGAAGTGGAGAAATCCCTCCCTTCCTTCTGCTTAGACAAGCTTACTCCCCCTGCAACTCACTCTCACGACTCATGGAAGAAAAATCAGTGGGTACCAATCCAAGCTCTCTGTGTCTTTCCCTTGGCAAAATATATTGGCATACCTCAAAAGTAGGGTGCCCTGTGTGCACCCAGTGTATTGTATCCTGGGGTTGGAAAGTAGTAAAGCCACGCTGCACTGGTTCCTTTCTAACTGAAATGCAGCTCACTGTTAACTGGATACAGACCTGCAAAACGAGTGGGTGGGATCTGGGCTTGTATCTCTGAAGGGTAATCCTCTTAATAGCACAACAATATTACTGTTACATTTAAAGAGAGAGAAAAAAATTCCAACATGGTCTTCCACTCACAGCTTTAACAAACTAAACAAATTGCACTCTCAACACATCACAAACGATATATACTTGTGTCCCAGGCACTGAAAAATATCCAAGAAAGGCATCCCAGCCTCTCACCCTTTTGAAAAGCTTTTTACACTTCAGAAATAATGAGTCTCACGAACAGCCTCTTACAGTGCAAATGTTTAATTTACCACATATCCCCCAAGTAGATAATTTTAGAACTGGGTGTGCTCAGTCGCCACCAGGTTCCCCCCAGTCAGCCTGTGTGCAAACATCTGTCCGGCTGCTGCCAGAGGGACACATGCACAGCCCAAAGTTGCCAAGCAACGTCCTCGATGCTTTAAGCATCAGACCAACTCGCCTGCCTTAAAGAAGTTACTTGGGGGAAAAAAGGCCGGTAGGAAAGCACAAGCTTATGTAAGGACCCTGCATTTAGAAGAGGTGATCTGCTTCTTTCTCAGAAAATTTCTGGGCGCACAGTTTGTTCTTGGTAGTAAAATAAATGTAGCAACTCCTGTCATTGCCTCAAAAAAAAAAGAGAAAGAATTTGTGTGTTGGAGTTCCTAAGGTTGAAATTTAAATCTAACAAAGATTTCAGTGAAAAATCAATTTTCTGGGTGATAGCGAAGTATTATGCCTTCTCATCCCTTAGCCAAATCAAGGAACATGCAAACATTGATTCAGCACATCTGAGGACCAACACTGTGCGACTGATCACAGTTAAAGGTAAGCAAGTCTCAGTAGTTACAAACAGAATACAAAAATAGTATGCTTACAAAAAGCCTGTGAAGAGATCCAAGCTGCCTTCTTTCCCACATTTGAACTTACTTTGCTCAACCATCAGTCAAATTATTTCCAAGGTCCTCTTTAGCGTACCAAGCAGAGCAGCCAAACACCCACATGTTTCAAGGTTTTAATGCTAGCTCCTCTCCCAAAACAAAGTAACATACAGAATAAGTGGGACTGGAATCTCTGTTGCAAGAAAAAAATCATGTTCATAGTGTCAGGGCTTGCAAACAGTGCTGGTCCTCAGTTTCCCAACTTCCCTGCAGGACCCTGATGAGACCACGGTGATTGATCACATCAGTTTGCACTTTGGTATCTTGACTGACGAAGCTGCTTAGGAAAAATTTGCAATTGCCATTGCACCTATTAACAGTATGTGATAGTTTCACTGGGCTAGCCCTTGGCTAGCAGCCAACACAGCCGTTCACCCACTTCCCCCCCACCCCCAGGGAATAGGGGAGAGGACTGGGGGGCAAGGATAAGGAGGCTTGTAGGTTGAGATAAGAACAGTTTAATAATAGAGAGAAAACTTAAAATAATACTATTAATAATATTAAAATAGTAAAGATAATAATAGTTCACCCACTTCCCCCCCACCCCCAGGGAATAGGGGAGAGGACTGGGGGGCAAGGATAAGGAGGCTTGTAGGTTGAGATAAGAACAGTTTAATAATAGAGAGAAAACTTAAAATAATACTATTAATAATATTAAAATAGTAAAGATAATAATAACAGTAACAAAATATGCAAGTGAGTGACACCCAATGTTACAGCTCACCCCCCTCCTGACCGAGCCCGGCCTGTTCCCAGATAACGATCCCGGAGGAGCGACAATCCCGAACCGAAACCGCAGTCCCGGGAGAGCGAGAGCCCGAGCAAAGCCAGAGAGAGCTAAAAGAGGAAGAGACCCTCACTGATACACTGGACATGATGTGATATGATATGGAATATCCCATTGGCATATCTAACTGTCAATTAAGTTTATTAATTTAAATATTCTTCTCCTCCCTTAAATCTTGGGCTTGTGGACTAACAGAACACAAAGTCCTTCCCTTCCAGTGACAAAAATGTAAACACTGGTACGTTATCAATGTCTCTCACATAGAGTCCGAGGCTGGAAACCAAAACACCACTCTTCTAATTACTAAAAAGAAAAACCAGCTCTATTTCAGCTAAAAACCAGGACATAGTATCACCTCGTATCAGTGTTCTTAACAAAAGTAAGTAGGGCTCAGGCTATTTGGAATTTCACTGGCACTTGAGGTGCCAGACAAGTGCAATACAGCTGTAAAAAGAGTATTTTCACTTTAAGAATTTGTTTTCTCCTGACAAGACACTTAACTGCAGAAATAATGAAAGCCACAAACATTTTCTCAAAGGAAAAACATGGTGGCATTCCTACGAAGCATTGCATTTACACAATATGCAGCACACAGTTGTTTCCTTTGTGATTGCAAGAAAATTTTATTATTCAATTAGTTTGGAATAAAATGTCACAAAACCCTCCAATTCTGATACTGGTATTGAATCAATTTCTGAAGGTTTGGGCCATATCACTGCTTTTAATACAGCAGCTAATCTCTAAGAGTTATTTTAAGTGCAAGAAAGAAATTAAAAAGAAAGCCGAGCAAGCCAGGTAAATGAACTCATAAAATAGCCTTCAGAGGATTTGGATGACTTCAATGAGTTGTTCTATGTTCCTTCACATTTTGGGGAGAAGAGTTGGAAAGAGGAAAATTAAGTATGGGAAACGTTGTGTTCCTAAGGTTTTATCACTGTTCCTTGTCCTCTACGCTCCATCCTTCACCACCACCAAGCTCAGCACTCCAAATATCCCTTTAGACAGTTCTCTCAGGAAAGACAGAGCATATGCAGTAGCTATATGCATGCTGACAGGCAGCACTGCACACGCTGGTCGTCTATCACAACATACGCTTTGAGTAGTCAAACCGGCTACCTGCCTGCTACGGCCACGCAGGACATTTAATGGCTGAGCTCATGCCAATGCAAAACACTTCCCCTAGAGAGGCAAGGTTTGCCTCTAGACCATGCACGCCACCACCACTACTCTTTATTTCTCTTACTGCTCTGCAGGGTGGATTTGAATACGTAGCATCAAAGATGCCACAGCAGTGTCTCATGGTGCAGAGCCTCCACATCTTTCCCCGCACCACGCACCCTCTGCTTCGCATTAAGCATACAAAGTCCTGCTTTATTTTCTTTTTCAGGGGATTCTGCCACTCTGAGGGAACCCAAAAGTGGTTATACAGATGGATGATGAAACTTAAGCTCTTGTTCTCATGTTTCACCCAAGCGAAAAGGCAGGAGATACAGCGGCTTATTCTTGGAAAACTTGGCCTCGAGTTTCCGCTACAGCTGTGGTGACATATTTCATGGGGTGCAAGAATACCAAAACCCTTCAGACAGCAAGACATTTTTGTGTGGTACTCTGAAATGAGCTTCAAAGAAAAAATGTTTTCATGTCATCAGTAAATTCCTCACTGGCAGGTTTTGGTTTTCTTCCCCCCTGTTTTTAATGAGCATCAATTAATAATTTTTTTAAAAAACTCACCTTATAATGGACATTTCTTAGAATAACATGACAAAAAGTCTACCCTTTGAGAGAAATAAATTTTCTATACTCTACAACTCCCATGAAATCAAACACTCTGACATATGCCCATTATTATGATTAAAGTAAGGACTTCTGAAGTTAAACTCCCAAATGATTAACTTACAATGTAAAGCAAAGCAAAATTTTGGTTTCTGTAATTGACTGGGATCTTGAAATGGGCATGAATCGTAAGTCCTCTTACAAAGGCTGCATCATCAATGGGGATACTTTATTCACTTACCTTCTTCAAAGCCTCTCTAAAGATAAAATGATGTTCCCCATTATTTGTCAATTTTATCTAGACTAATCAAATAAAGTTTTCGCTTTGCAACCTCCCAGGTATCACAATATGTGGTGTGTCTAAAGTTTGTATAGAATTTATCAGTCAATGAATTTAGCAGAGCAATGTTCACCAGGCAATTACAACATTTGGAAAGCCTGCTATAAAACAGCAGTTATGCATTATATACATGCAAACTGAGCTATTATGGGAAGATTACATAGCATGTTACATCTTATTTTCTCATCTTTTAGGTCCTTAATACCCTCAGCTTCTGTACCAGGAATACAGCAACTGTTCTTAACCACTTCTTATTACCTTTTTTAGTGTCTGAAACCTATAAAACACTTTCATTGTGTAAGGGTGGTGTAGAAAAATTCAAGTCAATCTGATGGCTGACTTGAAATCAAAAGCAGAGTGATGGGCTACCTGGAGAAGCTGGGATGCAAAGTGGTAGGGCAAGAATTCATGGTACCCTGTTGAAACTTCACTTGCAGTATAAACATTTTTGATGTAAAATACAGATGAAGGAATTCTCTCTCTAGAAGAAATACGTATTTATATGCTTTGCTTGGTTAAATAAAAATTTCAGAATACACTGGCCTGCATTGCATTAGCTGAAAGAGGAAACCACTACCAAAGATACTCTGTTCAAAAATTGTCTTGGGAGTCCACACTTCAGATCATGAAAAGTTTAGTTGTATAAACTATCTGAAAATAAAATTAAGATTTCTGAAAAGAAAAAAAAAAAGAGGGGAGAAGAGAGAGAGAGAGAAGAGAGAGAGAGAGGAGAGAGAGAGAGAAGAGAGAGAGAGAGAAGAGAGAGAGAGAGAAGAGAGAGAGAGAGGAGAGAGAGAGAGAGAAGAGAGAGAGAGAAGAGAGAGAGAGAGAAGAGAGAGAGAAGAGTTGTTTGTTTTTCTTTATTGGCAAAAGAAAAAGAAAGTGATAAAAAGTAAGGAAATTTTTGAAACATCTACAGCAGTTATTTAACAAGTGTAAAACTTACAAAGTTAAGGATCAGGAATGTTTTGGGTACAATATCCTTAGCCCACAGAAAGCATAGTTTTAGCTATACTTGGGCAATCCCAAATGTTTGAGTTTTACATATGGAGAACAACTGTACATTGTGTGCACAGAGATGACACATTTGAAGTGGAACGTAAGAGAGAAATAACAGCTGCTTGCAACTGCACAGCCGATGTCGAGCTTGGACAAGCCCATGGATCACCTCCACCTTCTGGGGCACCAAGATGGAGACATGTAGTGGGAACTTAGCTCCACAACTCCAACACACAACAGCAAGAGGGCTGGAGAGAAGAACACAGCCAGCCCTGGGTACCTGAGCAAACACATGTGTGAACACAACTCCTGATGGCACCAGGATGACATCACAGGAAGCTTATATTTTAAGTATTGGGTTGGGGGCCAACCTGGCTTGTTATGAAGTACCAGTAATGAATCTGACCTGAGAAACCTAGGTTCTGTGATACAGACGAGCCACAAATACCTACTAGCAGAGCAGACTAAAACTATTCTGAAATTCTTATCAGAGAAAGTGTTTTGAAAGCATTCCAATGTAGCAGTAATATAATTTTCAACTGTATTGTATATTTTCTTCCCCAAATTTCCAGTGTTACTATATCTGTGTCTATACCAGGTTTTCTTTCTATACATATATTTTGAGAAATAAAAAAGCCCAAATCTTTATGAGAGTTTCAATGCCCTCTCCTTCCTCCTACCCACATCTTTACAGCTCCTGGTTTTGCTTAAGCCTCACAGCTCCAAAAAGCAGTAATTTGTGGAAGGGAAGCAGAGTGTTGCAACGGATTGCTACTAGAATAAGAAAATTGAACATGGAAAGGAGAGGTGGTATGAATCATGCTGAGTCATGTGACATTTCTTAACTCACAAGAAGAGGAACTTATTTTACATTTTTGGTTAATAACAGCAACCCAGCATTGTGTGACTCAGACTCCCCAGTGGACAACCAGTATAAACTATTCGGACCTGCTCTTATCCAGGCTTCTTATATTTCTATAGACTATAGTTTTCTTTACTTTTCTGTAGTTTTTGTTCTACTGTGGTGAGGTTTACATTCTAGCATAAAAGAAACTCCAACATGTACATGAGAATGAGAAACAAAAATAATGAAGACATTTTGTCCATGTGTTCATCAGAACTCTGAGAATGCACCAACCTATTTTAACATATATTATGTTTTGTAGTAAATTATTTTAGGAGGTGTTATCCTCAATTTATTACAGGCAATAGAAGGATTTTCATGGCCAAAGCTAAACCAAGCAGTTTGCTTACATGAACAGGTTTAAAATCTGAATTGAAAGCTGCACCGAACCACAGTGCGTTGGCTGGAGGAAAAGCGGGGGCAGGCAGAAGCGGCCTTCCCTCCTCCATTCCCATTTCCTGATGCATATTCTGCTCTCAGGGAGCATCCGATGATTGTATCAGATTTCGCAAGATCTCTTCTCTACCTGAAGAGTTGTGCTGTTTATACAACTAGGAATTAAAGTTGCATTATAAAATACACAAGTAAGCAGCCTCTCTGCCTTTTTGCACATAAGTTATTCTTGTTAGCGTCGATGCTACTGCAATGCCTTATCTTGACACGTTCTTTTCCACTTAAGAAAACCAAACCCTTGAGAAGCAACAGAGACTTTCTAAACCTCTGTTTGAAAATATTATCACTCACTCAACAAGAGGCTGAAACAAACAGACTGTCAGAAGTCTCAGGGAGTACAGCAGAGGTCAAAAAAAAAAATCAGTTATGTCTATAATATCAGCCACAGTAGTTTTGCATAAGCAAATATGATAAACACAGTGGGTGCAGTCCTGATGCATTGAAATGGATGGTAAAACTCACCAGTTTAATCATGCAAGCGTGCCCCCACCCCATGCGGTCTGATAGCGCTGGTGGTCAAGCACCTGACCCAACAAGAAAAAATCCTGATCAGGTGATCAGAAATCAACTGAAGGTTTTAAAATAAAAAAAAAAAAAAAAAAAAAGAAAAAAAAAAAGGGTAGATTTAGACTAGATATAAGGAAGAAATTTTTTATTATGAGAGTGGTGAAATGCTGAAACATATTGCCCAGAAAGGTGGTAGAAGTCCCATCCCTGGAAACATTCAAGGTCAAGTTGGATGGGGCTCTGAGCAACCTGATCTAGTTGAAGATGTCCCTGCTCACTGCAGGGGGGTTGGACTAGATGACCTCTAAAGGTCCCTTCCAACCCAAACCATTCTATGATTTTAATTCCAACAGAGTTGGGTATTTTTTAAAAATACCTCTGTTTTAATTTTTTTATCCACATAAATGAAAAAAAGCACATTGGAGAGAAATGGCTATCTTATGCCTAGTAATGAAGTCATTATTACAAAATACATACTCATTCCAAATGTATTCTAGCATATGATTACAGCCCATTTGATAATTCAATTCCAAATGCAATCAATATTTGAAAATTACACACACTCTCACACTGAAAAGACAGCGACTGCATTTAATATGGGTAGCCAGTGCAATTATAATAATTCATCATTCAAGTTATGTGCACAAGTTGATTTTGTGTGGGTTTCTCAGCATTAGACTCACTAGACTCCCCCTCTCTCCCCCAGCAGCACATGAAGGTCAGCTGCTTTTAATGCCGGAAATTTAGTGAAACAGCTTGGTTTGTTATTGCATTGAAACTGGTTTTAGTCAGGGCAGCTCACAGCTAAATGGCAGGCAGAACAAGCAAACTCAATTAAAATAGCTGTGAGGCAAAAAGGAGACGAATGTATTAGGAAAATATAAATGGGAATTTAAATGGGTGCTACAAGAGTACAACCAGGCCACAACACAACCCTGTCTTTCCCTCTTTTACACCCGTGTTTTTCTCCAACTATGAAGAATATTTTTAAATGGGCTGTTTCACTTCACAACTATATTCTATCTTGGCGTACAGCAAGCAGACACAGACTAGCCAGAGTTTTCACCAACCCTTTCTAGCAGAGGAGAACTTGCAAAATGCACAGGCTGGAGCGTTCATCTTTCCAAGCTCAATTTTGCCCCCTGCCACAGAGAGAAGGCACGCAGAGTGTCCTTTCTGCAGGGCAGCGGTGGGCTGGGCGCAGGCCGGGAGCGAGCTGCCGCCAGCCCCAAAGCAAAGGAGAGGGGAAAGCAGGGAACAGCCCCTGCGGCTCCAGGGCCGATCTGCCAGGAGATTCAGAAATGAGTCTGCAAGTTATTCAGGCCAGAAAAAACACTGCCAACATGCACAGATTCACACAAATGGGTCTGTTTAGCTTGGAGAGGACTGAGAGTGGATCTTATCAATGCTTATAAATACCTAAAGGGCAAGTGTCAAGAGGATGGGGCCAGACTCTGTTCAGTGGCGCTCAGCGGGAGCGCACGGGGCAGCAGGCACAAACTGGAACATGGGAAGTTCCATCTGAAAATGCTGAAAAGCTTCTTTACTGTGAGGGGGACAGAGCACTCTAACAGTCTACCCAGAGAGGTTGTGGAGTCTCCTTCTCTGGAGATATTCAAAACCCACCTGGAAGCAATCCTGTGCAACCTGCTCTGGATGTACCTGCTTTGACAGGGGGGTTGGATTAGACTATCTCCAGAAGTCTCTTCCAACCCCTACCATTCTGTGATTCTGTCATTGCTTGTGGCACAACTTTTATTTCCTGACTGCAGAAGAGTAACTAGATAAGGAAGAGTCAAACTCATTTAAGTCCCACCAGATACAGAATCACAGAATGTTAGGGATTAGAAGGGACCTCAAAAGATCATCTAGTCCAATCCCCCTGCCAGAGCAGGAACCCAAATGAGATCACATAGGAAGGTGTCTAGACAGATAATGTTGCTATTTTATTCATTTGACTCTTACCACAGGTTTGAGCCCCTGAATGAAGATGGTTCCAGTGCCCAGATAGTTTCTTCTGAAGTTTAAGCGGAACCTCCTGTGTTCCAGCTTGCACCCATTGCCCCTTGTCCTACCATTGGACATCACTGAGAAGAGCCTGGCTCCATCCTCGTGACACTCACCCTTTACATATTTATAAACATTAATGAGGTCTCCCCTCAGTCTCTTCTTCTCCAAGCTAAAGAGACCCAGCTCCCTCAGCCTTTCCTCAGAAGTAAGATGCTCCACTCCCTTAATCATCTTGGAGGCTCTCTGCTGGACTCCCTCAAGCAGTTCCCTGTCCTTCTTGAACTGTGGGGCCCAGAACTGGACACAATATTCCAGATGCGGCCTCATCAGGGCAGAGTAGAGGGGGAGGAGAACTTCTCTTGACCTACTAACCACACCCCTTCTAATGCGCCCCAGGATGCCATTGGCCTTCCTGGCCACAAGGGCACAGTGCTGGCTCATACCAGGCAGTCCTACACACCACAGAAGAAAAGTAGGAATAAAATTAACATTTTCATTATATTCAGCTACCTCTGTGTGTCTCAGTGAAAGGTTTGGGTTTTTTTTTAACTCAACTTATATATGTGTTTTCATAGCATCTACAGTCTCTTCTGAAAACAGCCTTAACAAAAACTGGCTTTCAATGGGTCTCTGTTACCATGATAGCTGTGATGTGCAGCTGCCTTCTTCTGTGCCAGCAGTGGATCAGATACCAGGACCCATCCAAATTACTGACTCAGGTCTGTTTCTGTGACTCTTCCAAAAGTTTGTTTTGTTTTTTTAAAGAAAAAAGTTATCAAAGCAGTGTTCGAGTAACACATGTTATTGAAGTTCAGCCTCAAAGTATTTACTCTTCAGAACTAACTGAAAACAGGCATTTTCTGAACTGACACTAACCAAAATTCTATGGGGTTTTTTTGTCTTCTTTTTTCTTTTCCTAGCATCAAAGTAATGTGTCCTCAAGCACAAGTATTTTACTTTCTCAGAATATGCCTAAATTTTCCTTGTGGTTTGCAAAATAGTCTTAATAATCAGAGAACTAATGGTCCTGGGGTGAAGTCAGACTTCAGAGGACATTGAATAAAATCTTTTCTGTCCTTAGCAGCATCTACTATTTGGGCCACCTTTTTGAAAGAAAGATAAATATTTTTCTCCTCTCTTTTCCTTTTTTCCTCCCTGCCCACCCCCAGTTAATCAAATAGTTTTAGTGATCATTTGCAGGTGTCAGTATGAAAATGAGAAAGCTTTTTCTATCGATACATATAAGTAACATTATTAATTCTTTTCCTGTAGCATCTCAGAACTCCTGGTAGTGATAAGAGCTAAAGCATGCTATACCCTGTACACATCAACGACAGATAGCCCTCACTGTAAACAGCCAGGATGAAGATTAGCAACAAGGCTAAAGCAAAAATATTTTGAAACTAAAACCACTTTTCACAGTGCATCCAAGTAACTTCACATTTCTTACATGTAATTTTGTTTATGTTGTGTCTAGAGCAAGTGTAACTTGGCAGGAGCGCAATACTCTGCAGACAGATATGGCAGCAGGAGAAAAGATAGCAACTCTAAAAATAAAGGCTCTAACAATATCATAAGCACGAAACAAAATGCAGAAGAAATACGTATTCGCTATCAGCAGGGTGAAAGGGCTGGTGGAAGCCCATGCAGCAGAAAGGCCCACAAGACCTCTAAAAGATCATTTTTCCTTTTCTTTGGGCGAACTGGACAGGGCAAAGGCATTTGTGGCCCTCTCCTTTTACACAGATGACACCGCAGATGTAAACAGATTGTCAAACTAAGTGTTTCAAATCTGGAATAGTTATGGATGGAAAAACACGTTCCCTGAGAAACGTCAGTCATTCCTGATAAAAATCAATGAAGTTTATAAAGCACAGGATTTTACTTGAATTATTGAATAATTCAGGATGGAAGTGGCCTCTGAAAGTCATCAAGCCCAATCTCCTTACTGAAAGCAGGGTTACTAACTTCACAGTTAGATCAAATGCTCAATATTTGTAAAGTTTTGAGTTTTTTCAAGGATAAAAAGTCTGCATACCCTCTGGGCAACCTGCATTGATATTTGACCGTCCTTACTGTGAAATTTATTTGTTTACACGTAGCAGGAATACCCCTTGCTGCCGTGCACTTTCAAGATGAGTCTGATCCATCTTATCTATAAACCATTCATAAGATCCCCCTTTAATTTTTTTTCTTCTCCAGGACAAAGCCCCACTTCCTTCCTCTCTTGGTCCATCTGAAAGACCTCCATCCAGGTCTTTCAGCCTCCTTGCTGTCTTGATAATCCTCATTCTAAAAACTGAAAATCTTTCTTCCATGGGAGCAGGACCCAAAACCAGGCACAGGACTCAAGATTTAGCCTGTCCATTGCTGGGTAGGGGAGACTTCTCCTGACATGCCATCTATGCTCTTTTTATTCACCAATGGACATGGTTTAGTGATGGACTTGGCAGTGTTAGGTTTATGGATGGTTTTGATGATCTTAAGGGTTTCTTCCAACTAAATGATTCTATGATCTCTGCCTGTGGTTGGCCTTTGCTGCAAAGGCACACTGCTGACTTATGTTCAGCTCACCCACCCAAAGGACTTGTAGGTCCTTTCCTGCAGAGCTGTTACAAAGGCAGCTGTCCTCCAGCCAGTGCTATTGCTTAGGCTTATTCCCTCCCAGGTGTAGTACTCTGCATTCTTCTTCGCAAAGCTTTGCAGAGTTCCTTCCTACTTCCTACAGAGTTCCTGAAGCTTTCTGTGGTTCTCCCTTCCCAACTCCTCAAAAATTCAGCCCTTCACATGGCACTGTAACAGTGACTCAGAATAACACTCAACAGGAGAAAAAGTCTTTGGAGCATAAAGCCACCTGCCAGGTCGACCTATCCAGACCCGAATCCTGGCACACCTCTTAACAGCTCATGTCCAAGTGTAGGACTGAGCTGGCTGCTGCTCAGTCAAGAAGCTGGTAAGCATCCACTGCTTTCAGGCCTCTAAAAGCATCCACTGCTTTCAAAGGCAGCCCAAGTACCGCAGCACAAGCTCTGCTCCTGAAGCCTTCCTTAGAAAAGGTCCCCAAACCACTTTCCTTCCTGCAGAAGGAATAGGATATGTTTCTCCCAGTGTTATTTCTGGGAACATTAACTACCCCCATGTGAAGGCACACAAAAAATCAGTTCAAGCCAAGAAGTACTAAACCAAATGAGGAATGAGGAGAGATGATTGATCTTTTGGGGAATGAGGTGAAGGACAGAACTGATAGCTCTCTTCTTTCCCTTCCTCTGAAAAGAGCATGAAGCTGATGGATGATTTTTTTTTGAAGGAACATATTGTTAAAATACTGGCAACACATCACCAACCTTTCGGGTCTACTTAATCAATTAAAAAGGCTGTCTCCAAAAAATCAAATTAATATCAGACATGAAAGATGAAGAAAAAGCAGGGAGCTGGAGAAAGGAAAAGATTTAGCTGACTCATCCCTTTGAGATTTCTTTTTAATGACACTTTGCCCACAATGGAGAAAGAATTGTTTCTCAAGTAAAAAGTTCATGGGAGGTAAATCGCTTCATCCATCACCACTGAAGCAAAGTATTGATGCTAGGATGCTAATTGCTATTTAAGTTGCCAAGATATTTAATTGAACCGGTAAGTGACGTAGCTGGCTTCTCCCTTGGAAAGGTTTGTGTGTGGCCCCACACAAAAATAGCTGCTGGTGATCTCAGCTGGGATGGAATCACCTGCCCACGCCAAGGGCACTGCAGTTTTGCTGCTGCTCAGACAAAATATTTAACCGCGTCCCTGTGTACCTGTTTTGGCCAGCTGTGCTTCCTCCTCCTCACCCTCTGTCCCTTCCCAAAGTATTAAAGCTCCATGTGCTGCTATCCTAGGGGTTTGGGGTTTTTTTGTGTGTGATAGCACATGATACCTAGCCCTCTGCTAGAGCAACGTGAAGAAGGCTGCCCAACCTCCCAGAAGACACTAGTAACAGCACATGAACCTCACCATTTGTGCTTGACACATGTTGCTACTGGATTGGATGTCAGGGTCAAAACCTAGTTGTGAAAAACACTGATCTCGTGTTCTCTGCATGGAGTCAGATTCTCATCTGGCACAAGCTGGCAGGACTCCACATTGACAGGCTGGCTCCCAGCATAAATGGGCAATAAACATGGTCTTTGCTTCATCTGTGAGGCTCAGGGTATCTGAAATTTGACAGCCACTGAATAAAACTTTACTCTGGGGTTTAGAAGCAAATTATTTAACTGACTTGTTAAATTACATTTAATTAGTAGCAGGAACATTACAATTGCACTCTTTGTTATTTGAACCTTCAATTTGATTTTGTCAAGACTGTTTCATTGTTCAACTTTCTAAAGCAAATGATTCTGAAAGGTTGTGCAAAGGGCATAAAAAGCAGCAACAGAGTAATGACTTCCTGAGTGATCATTTGGGGGGAATGGTAATTTATTTTAAATTATGAAATAAAATCTTTCTAAGTCTTCTCAGATCAGTAATCCTCAATGACTTCATATCTATCAGCATATTCTCAACCTGAAGTAGTAAACCCTGAGGAACATCACAATGCAAGATCTTTGCAGGCCTGTTTTTGAGGAGCCTCAATGAGTTGAGAATTGATATTCACCATAGTGAAAGAATTGCCAGCTGCCAGCAGAAGAAGAAAAGAACTGGAAAACAAAGTTTTAATTACTTTTTAAATTCATCAGCTAGGTATTAAGGAAAAGAAAGAAAGGATGAATGGCAAAATTCACTTTCCTATATTAATTCATTACTAATTTGAGAACACAGAAGCATAGAATGTTGTGAGTTGGAAGGAACCCACAAGGATCAAGTCCAACTCTTGCCCTAGCATAGGACATCACAAGATTCAGACCATGTGTATGTGTCAATTTGAGAAACAAAGCCATTTAACTCCTAAAACAGAGTACAGAGAAGGACCTCCACATAACTTACGCTACTACTTTTAAAGGACACTACTCACTTTCTCACATCTGGCAATCAGTTTTATCTTATTCTCCCACTTCCCTTTCCAGAACTCACACCACCAGAGATAGAACACATATAATTTACCAGAATCACAGAAAATGCCATTGCAACATATTTTCTTTAGGGGAAACAACAAAACAAAACAAAACCCCAGCACACTTAACTTCCCCCCTCCCCAAAGAAACATCAGTACCAGGCAGCAAAAGCTGGTCACCAGAGCCGTCACAGCAGTGGAGGTTTTGGGGATCTGCACTGAAACCACAGGAATGTGAAACCTTTGCCTGTAGCCAGCTGGCTGTCAAAGGGTGATTGATTACTTACTCAACCAAATTGCAGGAACAATCAATTCTGAGGTGATTAGTTTTATTTTAAATCCTGATTATGGTTCTAAACAACCACACTTACATCAGCCTGGTACTGCTCTAAGACACTTCATTAGGATTTGTGTTTCCATTAGACAAAAAAACCCCAAACACACATGCCTGTGTGAAGAGCAGCTGCACTTTGCCAGGACATGTGCTAAACCCAAGATTAAACCCGAGTTTCTTGCCACCTTGACTGCCAGAACATACTTCAGCACAACAGAATGAGGAAGAAGAGAAAAGCCTTCCTCTGGGTGACCCATAGAGCTGACCCACAGATACTTTTGCTCTGCTCATATATGATGACATATCTTTATATATGCAGCCATAGCCCAGCAGTGGAGGATATGACTTTTTTTTATTAGTCCTTAATGTTTATTTTACTATCTGTCCGTGCAAAAATAGCCTCCCAGATCGTATCTCATCAAATGCATAATGAGCCAAATTATTCTCTACTACTGTAAATTGGTGAAGGTCCATTGATCTCATTACAGAAGAGCAATTTATACTTGCAGGGAGGGTGAGTGACTATTCCTAAATGAGGAAAGAAAGCAAAACCCCTCATCCTGCAGAGCCTAACTCAGGAACAAAATGCATACAGATCACTGCCTTTTTTTTCACCTGAACAGCTATATTTATACCAAATATTCACAGTAAAAAGTTAAATAGTTTTTAGAACAACTTACTGAGCTTCAGAGACTTTGATGACTCTCTGCAGTGTTTGCAGAGTTGAATAAAGGCAACTTCCTTCCCCTGCAAAGCCACCAGTGCCTGGGACTCACTTGGCATTTGTAAAGCATTCCTTCCTCCACCCCTTAGTGATGATAACCTGGGAAGCTGAACCACCAACTACTTTATTCACCATCTCCTCAGCAGCCACCATAGGTGACATCCACCAAACATAATGCAGAAACCTGAGCAGTACCTCTGCTAACAGAATTGCCAAAGCATCTGGTGAACTCTGTGCATGTGTTTTATAAATTTGGGGGGGGGTGGGCGGAATGAGGAAGGAGACTCCAATCTCTCTGCCATGCACTGCCTTATATAAACTTTATAAAACAAAACAAACAAACAAACCCCACACACACAAAAGGGAGGAAGGAACACTTTAAAAACTAAGCATCCATGGACGTTACTCTATGAACTGATTTGTTTACATTTCCTCTTGGTATGTTGCAACATGTGTCTTGATACAATATAGCCTCGGTAGGAAAACGTATTTCAAGGAGGAATTGCAGAAACTGCTTGTAAGCAAACAAATGGACAAATCAGAAAATTACTTAGTTTTGCACTGTGTATTTTATCAGTTTCAAGTATATGAATCCAAAGGCATCATTTGTTAATTAATATAATGAAGAATCATTCCTACTGATTTGATTTATTGTTTATTATACAAAGATGTCTTATCATGGAAACATACAAACCAGCTCAGTAGAAGTTCTTAATTCTAGTACACAGCATGAAGTTAAAACAAAAACAAAAACCAACCAACCAAACAAAAAGGCTTCAATAGGCAAAATGCAGCTTATTTGAAGTAACTTCTCATATATATTTTCAAAAACTGCCTGTACAGCTGCTTTTGACTCCCGTATTCAGCTCAGAAAAAAGCTGGGTAGATGCTGAAGGCTGATAATTAGCTAGCAAGAATCCCCCTGAGTGGTCCTCCCATATGGTTGTTATAGAGACGAGCTTGTTGTGCTGGGCAAGAGGCTGCAGACTTCACCCAGGATCCTAGGGATCTCCAGGGGCAGGATCCTGTGAAAAATCAACAGCAAACTGGGATTGTTTTCTTAAATGTCTTGTGCTGCTATAGTGTCCTCCCATCAACTGCTGTTGCTCTGACCTCCGGGCTCTGCTGAGTTCTTACCTTCCAGGAGACCCACAAAAAGTGATAGGATGTCCCTCAGCTCAGTACTGAGTACAACCTACCCTAAAGGAAGAGGAATGTCCTTCTCACAAGCTTCTAGCTAACAATAATAATA
>NW_010331287.1:53191-53745 GCF_000700745.2 Antrostomus carolinensis | reverse complement strand
GAGGAGGGTGAGGGAGGGCAGGCCGGACGCCAGGGTGATGGCCAGGGGTGCACTGGACCCCTGGTTTCAGGGTGTCCATGTCCCTCAGGCACCACGTGCTGCAAAGGGCCACGCTGGGGACTCGCTCGTGGTCCCAGCTCGTGGCAGAGATGAGTCCAGCCTCTCCCAGCCCCGGCTGCCCTGAGCACAGGGGGATGGCTGTCCCCAACTGTCCCCAGCTCCACCATGGCAGAGCCCTGGGCTCTGTGGTGGGGCTCAGGGATGTCCCCAGGGTGGGTGAGCCCAGGATGGGGGATCAGGGGGAAGCCCTCTCCCAGGAGCAGGGATGCACCGAGCACTGGTGGCAGTGGGAGAGGGATAGTGCTGAGACCGAGCTGTACAGTAGAACGATGGCCACTTGTCCCCATGGCCACCTGTCCCTGTCCCCATCCCTGCACCACGCTGGCCCCAGGGCCAGCAGCATCAGGGAGCGGAGCTGATGACCAGCCTGGCTGAAACAAGAGCAGCCAAATGGTTTTGGCTCATCAGTTCCTGAACTGGTTTACCCACCAGAC
>NW_010331287.1:51424-53085 GCF_000700745.2 Antrostomus carolinensis | reverse complement strand
GGAGACGGCAGGAATGTGCCGCTGGGCTCTGGGCAGGATCAGGCCCTGCGGTGCTGGCACAGGCTGACGCTGGGTTAATGGGACTGCGGCCGCAGAGGAGGAGGGGGCTGACACAGACACTGCGAGGAGCAGCATCCACAGGGACAAATTTTCCTTGGCACCTTCTCCGATAGCATCGTTCCTCCTTTCTCTGCCAAACCCCGATTGTTGGGGATTAAACCTCCTTCTCCGCGTGCGCAGAGCCTCAGCGGGGATGGGCAGGGCACCCCACACTCGCTGCACCCCTGCTTGCTCTGCCCAGCACAAAAAGGGTTTAGAAAGCTGCCGGTGGCCTGGAGGGCACAGCGTGGGCTGAGAAGCTTTTCTTCCAGCCATCCTTGGGAAAGCCGGCGGGGACACAGCTGTAACAGCCTGGGGGATGTGCTCGGCAGGGAGCTGTGGCATGTCTTGGCAAAGCAGCTCCTTGGGGTCAACCCAAAGGTTCCCCAGTGCCCGCCCCAGGCAGGGGGCAAAAGCACGTGTGAGGTGCGGTGGCACCCCAGAACTGCTGGCTGGGGATGCACAGGCAGGGATCTCTGGCTGGAATAGTGTCCAGGATGGAGTTTCCCCTCTCTGGAAGTGCCTGGTCACTCCTTGGAGCCCTGGCAAACCTGTAGCACCGGTGATGCCCTGAGGGAAGCGGTTTCACACCCTTCCCACATGCCGAGTGGATGGTTTAATTCAATGTCCCCTAGTTCCTGCACCAGCAGAAACCACGAAGGGGTCACACCCCTCCCCAGCACTGATCTCCGTCCCTGGCATCATCCCTCGGCTGGATGCTCTTTGATTTGCCTGGTTTGACCAGGGCAGGGTCCCAGAGTGGGTTTGGTGCGCCCTGGCACGCCCTGCGCCGAGATCCGCTCCCCCAGCAGCACCAGCCTCCTCTTCCCCTCCTGCTCCCTTCTCTAAAACCTGAAATTGAGAGTGAGATTGGGGAACTTTTTGCACTTCATCAAGTTATTCCAAAGAGCAGGTGGGGAGGAGGAGAAGCAGCTGTGGGGCAGAGCAGGTGAAGGTCTGGGGTGCAGCAGCACGCCTCATTTCTGATGGGGGATCCCACAGCGAAGGCGATGCCTTTCTCCTCTCACCAGTACAAATAAACCCTTCCTGTTTCCTTGCAATAGCGACTCTTGCATTGAGCAAGGCCGCTCCCAAAGCAACCACCACACAGGTTGCAGGGTGTGAGACAAAAGCCTGCAGCAACCAGGAAAAAAAATTCCACCTCCCTGTGCAGGGTTGCACAAACAATCCCGGCAAGGGCTGGTGCTTTTCCTCCTTCCTCCGAAACACCGGCCGCCCTCCTCGCAGGTATTCAGATACTATGGAGATAGACTGTAATGAGCTGTAATAACACACACGAACGCCAGGATCTGTTGGTTCGGCACCTTTCAATAACAAGTTTTTCCCTTCCAACCTACCCGTGCACTCAAGCATGGAAATAAAAATACTTCCGAGCTGAATGGCTGTCACGTAGGAAGGTGGAGGGCGGAAGACCGTGGAGAGCACCCTGGCCTGAGGGCCAGCACAGCACTCGCCGCGGCGCCAGGCAGCACCCAGCCTTGCTGGGGGTGCAGACGCTGCCCAGGGCCTCCCCGAAATGCAGGATGTGGGGTTTGGTTCAG
>NW_010331287.1:51070-51404 GCF_000700745.2 Antrostomus carolinensis | reverse complement strand
CGTTTTCGCAAGAGATGCAGTGTGACCCACAGGCAGTTCCCAAGCTGCTGCGGTGCAGTGGTGCCACGCGCCAGTCCCTGCATGGACATGGCCACTGCCAGAACCAGGGGTGGGGGTCCCAGCAGCAGCCAGCGAGCCCCCCAGTTACTGCCATCGGGCACAGGGAGCTGGAGCAGGACCCCTGCTTGGGGGTGCAGGGAGAGGGCCATGTGGTGCCCCACTGGGAGGGAGAGCTGGTGGGGGCTCCTCATGGAGGGAGAACTATCACAGTGACACCAAGATCTATCAGAACAGCACTTAAAAAAATAATTTTAATGTTTTAATGTTTCAGATA
>NW_010331287.1:50563-50936 GCF_000700745.2 Antrostomus carolinensis | reverse complement strand
CACAGCCTGAGTTAGCACAAAGGTTGGGAGCAGGCACGGCACGTGGTGCTGCTCAGCGGGAGGAAGGGATCAGCACCGGCGCGGGGCAGAGGTAACTCCAGCAGGCTCATCCCTGATCCTGTGTTTCCCCAAACCAAAGCTGAGGCTGAAGCCTGCTCAGGGAAGGCAGCGGCTGCCTGCTCAGGTGTGCACACAGCCACGCAGGCACAGCAGCAGCGCCGGCCCCGGAGCACTCAGCAGGCACAGCTCCAAACAGATGGATCGATCCGCTACATTCAAAGCTCCACAGGGAGAAAAGGCACAAACCTTTTGTCTCCGTGAATCCCATCACCCTTCCAAAACCCTTTTTCAGCCCTATAAATTGCTGCCCCCC
>NW_010331287.1:33476-50542 GCF_000700745.2 Antrostomus carolinensis | reverse complement strand
ACTCAAGCACACTGGCAGCAAATCTCAAATTAATTGATTCCCTTTGTAGAACCTGGAGAAAACAGCCCAAAGGAGCTGCAAGGAGCAAGCGTCCTCCGTGGGTTTTCTCATTCAGGAAGCAAATGCTTTCCAAAATGCCCTCAGATGCCACCACCCATGAAACACTGCGTGATCCCAAACTCCGAAGGCAGACGCCCTTCCCAGGCACCAGGACGTGTCACTGGTGACAAGTTAAAGTGCGTTGTATCACCCGGTCAGAGCAGAGGATGGAGACACCTGAAGAGGAATGGCACCACAACTGCTGGAGGGAAGGAACTATAACCCGAGTGACCCTGGGCGCACGGCTGGGCTCTCCACACCAGCTGCAGATACTGACCAGTGAGCAGGAAATAATCCTGAAAAACGCAGTTTCACTCTTTTCCTTTCTGGAGTCACCTCAACGATGTGAACAGCCGTTCAAAAGAAGGACCCTGTTGCTTCAGAAAGTAACTCTGAGCACAGTCCCACGGAGCACTTGCTCTCCGAGCGCAGTTTACACTTCGCCTTTAGAGCTCACTGTTGCTCACTAATCATTTCTGCCTTAACTGTGCAAAGACAACTATTTTGCTCATTTTGAGCCCCTGTCGGGAGGCACCTGGACAGACACTATGTAGCTGGAGCGAGTTTGGCTCTGCCAGGTGAGCGCTTTCCAAAGGAGCTTTGTAACATCTCCTCATCCCAAGGGAGACGAGCCAATATTCACACACCCTTCTGCGGGAGAGAGCAATTCTTCAGGTCTGGCATCCATCGCCAGCAATGGACACAGGGAGTTTGGTCCAACCTGGGAAGTGTAGGAAGACTGTAAGCACTTGTAAGTGTCACCGCAGCGCATGACCCGGACATCCTGCTCCAGCTCCCTCTGGCATCTCCTCCAGACGCTGTGGGGCAGAGCTGAGTCAACATGGCTTGGGAATTCAGTAGGAAATCCAGTTCACGGGCACCCTGCTGTCACCACGGCTCAGAAGGTGCTCTCGAGCAGGCAGTGACATCCACAGCCCGTGGGACACACCTCCTGGGTGCGAAACCACTCCATCATATGGCTGGTGTGGCCTCCGTGTCCACACGTCAGGCAGAAATTAGAGGAGCCTCGCACGGCCACATGACAGATGGCACACTGGAAGGTGAAGCCCTTGCAGATGGCACACTGGGTGCCGCGCACCTCGCTGCGACAGTGGCTGCAGTACACACCGAACTCTGGCCAGAGGAAAGAAACCCAGAGGAGGAAAGAAACAGAGAGCGAGACAATTAGTGCGGGCAGAGCTGTGGTCAGAGAAGCCCCCCCCCATTCAACAGATGAGCCCCCTGAACCCACCACCCAAGAGATCTGCCTCAAATCTCCTTCAGGCTGGGAGAACAGTATCTCACAGAGGTCTCAGCTTGGTCTCCACACAGGAGCAAAGATGTGGGCATCCAGCGTGCCAGGGCACAGACCAGCCCACCAATTTCCCTGATGCCTAAACTGGTGTTGGCTGGGAACAGTGTCAGATTTCTAGCTCAGGACACACCGACACACGCTGCAGAGAGGAGTGTTCCCTGCTGGTCTCATCTGCCCCACATCACTGGGAACCGCTGCTTCCCTGGCACCTCTCACCTGCTTCTCTCCTCCCAGGTTACGTGCACCTTTTCCCACAGGCCCAGGAAGAAGACATTACAGCAGCTGTCCTTAAGCAGCAGTTCTGGGCACCTAGGCAGCTGAAAATATTTTGGGAGAAACGTTCTATTTGCCTATTTCCTGGCTAGCTCACCCACAGTTACAGATCTTGCAACCTGAGGTGTGCACTAGAAGCCCAG
The DNA here is from genome assembly GCF_000700745.2 of Antrostomus carolinensis. Classification (NCBI taxonomy): domain Eukaryota; kingdom Metazoa; phylum Chordata; class Aves; order Caprimulgiformes; family Caprimulgidae; genus Antrostomus; species Antrostomus carolinensis. Next base: position 48,712 of record NW_010331287.1, on the reverse strand, counting down.
AATCAGAGATGAGGACAGTGCACATCTGGGCTCTTATTCAGAGGGACTAAAGAAGAACCATCACAAACAGCTGAACACTGCTTGTGTAGCAGCACATGCCTTTCCAGCTTCGCTGGAGAGATGGTACAGTTCACAAAGCCCTTGGACCGACATCTCCAAGACTCATCTCCACCCAGAGGTGTGACGAAGCCAAACCCATCTGCTGGCAGAGCAACCTCTGGGCAGACCGATGGACACTGTTCATCCTGCCTGCTGACCGCGTGTTCCTAAGCTCCCGAGGCAGAGCTGTGACTCTGCCCGGGCAGCCGGAGCAGAGCCAGGCAGGCACTCACCAATTCCTTTGTGGGGATCAGGAGGACAAGAGACAAACTTCAGAACCTCAGCCCGCTTCTCTCGCAGGCCCCAGCGATAAAGGATTTCTCCATAGCATTTCTTAAAGTCATCAAATTGCTGAGTGTTGGCAGGATCCAGGAGCCTAGAGGAACAAACAGAGTTGTCATCCACCTGACCGACTCTCAGTCACAACCCTCTTCCCATCGCTGGCTTCGCAAGCGGCTCACATGGCCAGAAGAGCAGCAGATTACGCCCCACGTGTTGCTGAAACACTGCTGAACGCTAACTGCTCTAGCCTGCATTTGTTCTACACTCGAGGGTGTAGACTCCATGGGTGGACAGTCCTCCCGGGCTCCCACCATGGCCACTTCTAGAGGTATCATACACAATCCCAGCAGAGTTGACCTGTAGCTTCTCCAAATGACTCTCTTAAAAGGTCTAGGAGCAGGTGTGGTACACCACAGCACCAACAGAGACCTGGCTATAGAGTTCCAGCTGACTTGGGCACAGAGTTACACGCCCCAAGGCACCCTATAACCTACCTTTTGTTCTTCTCATGCTGGTCTTTCTCACGCTCCCGATGATCGGGATACATCAGGTTTCCGTAGCGGAAGTCATCTGGAGAAGACTCGCACCAGGGAGTGGAGGCCTGCTCCGTGTCTTTGTTTGCTGCAAGCATCAAAAGGTTGTGAGCACACCTCAGAAAGCCCAGCACTCAGGAGCACAACCTCATCCAACCCAGGGTGGGGAAGGAGATGTGGAAGACCACACATTCCCACACCCCGGTTTTCTCTCGAAGACGTGGTTGTATCACCTTCTGCATTCCCACAAACACTGCCCTGCCTCAGAAAACCAAGTGCCAACCTCTGCTTGCCAAGTGCTTCTACTGCATTTCTGGTGACAGGATGGGAATGGGGATCATCAGGAAGAGAAATCAAACATGGAGGAATCTCTTTTGCTTTCCACTTCAGACAAAAAGTAATCAGGCAATCCATGCCATGGAGTTTGCTTGGGAACACTGTCCCCAGCAGGCCTGTCCTGGACAGGGAGGACTCTCATCACCAGAGCTTCTCTTAGGTAAAGGGGCCTCTGTATGTCAGGTATTGCCCTGGGGGCAGGGAGAAGACTCCTAATAACCACTACAGGACATCAGCACCATTAACCCCCATTCTCCACTCTTCCCCTTGTCACTGATGCCCTGATAGCGAACTGAAGTTACAGCTTTGGTGCTGACAGGGCTGGTGCTGCCCCAGGCCATGTGTATCTCTAGGAATCAGCCAATCATTTCAATTCTGACACTGGAACCCTTAGGAGTGACTTGTCTGTGACACCTTTGCAGGCCTGCGGGGTATTCATGGCACCAAGAACCCAGCCCTCCCAACTGCTGCTGGTTTTCCAGTGACAGGAGAAAGCACAGCATTGCTTTTCCCCCCTGAACCCTGTCGAATTAGCTGGCTGATGACCACTCTCGATAATCGCTGAAAGATTGTGGCGATTGGGAGATGCCTGAGCACTGGAGGGAAGCAAATGTCACTCCTGTCCTCAAAAGGACAAGGAAGAGGACTCAGGGAACTGAGTCAGCCCTACCTCGATCCCTGGGAAGCTGATGGAACCACTAATCCTGGGAACCACATCCAGCCACATGAAGGACAAGGAAATTAGGTTGCCCAGAGAAGCTGTGGCTGCTCCTCCCTGGAAGTGTTGAAGGCCAGGCTGGATGAGGCTTTGAGCAACCTGGTCTAGTGGAAGGTGTCCCTGCTGATGGCAGGGGGGTTGGAACTGGATGAGCTTTAAAGTCCCTTCCAACCCAAACCATTCTATGAAATTACCAAGAGCAGTCGGCATGGAGAACAGCCTCAAACTGTGCAAAGCTCAGGGGCTGTGGAAAGCTTACGGCACTGGGCAGCATCGAGGCAGTCACTCCAGTGCTTATAGCCAGGCTGGAAGCAAACCAGTACAAACCGGTCTGTCTCTTTGCTTGTTTCCAACTGGAAAAGGCAGCAGTGGGACCTCTTGGCTCTGAGTTATCCCACGATCCAGGGTGGGATCCTATGTCGAGGGTGTTTGCAGCAGCTTTTCCAAAGCCCAGTCGGACAGCATGCTACAGAAGTCAGAAGGGGCAGGACTGCAGGAGCATTGAGCTCAATTCCAGCCATGGAGTCACATCCCGTTGGCCAAAGCCCAGAAAGCTGCTCTGGCAGAGCACACCTGCAATCACAGCCAGTACTAACTCCCTGCTTGCCCCACCACAGGAGCTATCTAAAACCTAGGCCAGAAGGGAGGGAGATTCCTCTATTTACTACCCAGCTCTTGGTACCTATGCTCCAGCCTCCAGTGCCAAGTCCAGGATCTGACATGCTGGAACAGGAGCCAGAGGAAGTAAAGCTGGGCTGAGGAGGAAAGGAGAAGAAATTATGTCACCTACATGAAAGAGGTTCAAAGATATGCAAGATAAATGGGAAAGAAATGGCGATCATACGTATCGGCTGTGGGAGGCCAGGTTGGAGGCACGCTGAGGAAAGGGGCCGTAGGAGTTTGGGCAACCCTGTAGCCTGGATTGGGCTTCAAACACGCTGCAGAGCATGGCCAGGGTCTGCACGTCGTGGAGCTGTGAGTAATGAGCCAGCCTGGGAAATGAAAAGGACAGACAGTATGAGACAGGGCAGAATTCAGGGGCAAAAGCATCCAGACTACAGGGTAACTTATTTCAAATCTGTTGCATAAATTGATTTGGTCACATTACTGCCCACAGGAGACATGGGTGCTCTGCAGGACTGGGTCGTCTTTTCTGTCACACCTTTGAGGAGCCAAGTCCTCCTTCTGAAAACACCCATGGCCTAACAATTGGGAGAAAGATGGGAGCTCTGGGAATCCAGCAGTGCTTGTGGCCTGATTATCCCAAGTTTGTGCAGCTTCAGGAACAATCCACAGAACTGATTTTAACTGGAGCCACTAGACTCACCCCCAGCCACAATGTTTTTTTTTTTAAAAAAAAACCCCTGTACATGCAAGCACCCCACATCTAGATCACAAGGCTAAACCTCACCACAGGTTTTCTGGATGGCTGTGAAGTTTCTGGATTGCTCTGAAGACTCAGAACAATGAAGAATGGCCTGTCCTCCCCTCCCACTGCTGTCACACAGCAGGAAAGAGTTAGGTCAAGCAATGGTATGGAAAACATACCACTCAAATCCCCTGCCTCCAAATAGGGTATATCAACAGATAATATCAATTACTAATCATGTCCCCTCCTGAACAGCTTCACTGGCAGGAGATTTGCAGCTAACACTTGGCTTTGAGGCCAGTCACAATGATTTCCCAGCAATGCTGTATGGCAACAGTGAATTTGAAGGTGAACAAATCAGCTGCACCAACGTGCTCATTTAGGAGGTGGGGAGCAAAAAAGCAAAATCTCCAAGTGGGGTGTTGCAGGCGTGCTGGAAGGCAGAGCTCGCACTGCACGTGGCCTGTTTGCTCAACCAAAGATGACCTGGGTGCTGGATGGGAGGCCAAATGCTGCCTCCTGCATGTCACAAACACACTCACAGCTTCCCTTCTTGATGCACCTCAGGCTTGAGAGGGGCAAAAAACACAAGCTGTGGCACTATTCCAGGTGTGAAATGATGCCATACAACGTACAGAGGTACGGAGGGCTCTGCTTCAGCAACCATTCCCCAACCTCTCCCTGGCATTCTGACACCTACAAAGACTCCAGTAATTGACGTCCAAATGGATGTTGTGCCCAAGGTATCTCCAGATCTGGGTCAGACTTCGGTCCAAGACAGAGATCAGTGGCTACCATGGCCAGTGACCAAACCTGGCAGACAGGAAGGAAAAGTATCAAAGCTACAATTAGAAATAACCACATTCCCAGAGCATAGGTGTGCACAAATTCACTCCCAGACAGATAATAATGGAGTAATGGAGCTTGGGTTTTTTGTTGTTTTTTTTTTCTCCTGGCAGCAGGGAACAGTTTCAGCCTCTGTGTCACAAGTAATATACAGACCAACAAAACCCCAAAGCTTTCCCTGAAGAAGAATAGCCTGTAGTCTAACAGACCTGTCAGGGTAGCTTGAGACGCCTATTAGGGTATCTTATACTCACAAACCTCGTAAGAGTTTACATTTGATAATTCTTGGGTTCAGAGATGTCTGGTGGCAGAAAGTTTACTGGTGAATCATTACTTGTGTGAAAGGTATCCTCTGAGTAGCTGTGAGTGTTACTGAACAGCTCTGTTCTCCTCGCACAGCCCAGCACAGACAGGAGTACAGTTTGCCATTTCTACTCCAACAGGTGAACTATTTCACATGAAATCTATCCTTAATTTCTCATCTTCTACTCTAAAAACTGTTCCATCTTTTCAGTCTCTATACCACCAATCTAGGACTGTTTCTTCTGCCTTGTCTTGTAAAGTGGGGCAATTAGAATGTTCCAGGGAAAAGCAAAGCTCTTAGCTTGGCATGAAAAAAAGAGGAGGAAAGGAAAAGGAACATGGTGCTGGAAAGAGCAGAAATCAGAGAGCTGATAACATGGAAAAGTAAAGGAAAAAACACGTGCTCTGAGTACAAAGAACAGCCAGGAACAATAGTCCCACAGCTGCTCACGGTGAAACCAGAGAGCAAGAAACAGGAGAGAAACTGAAACAAGGACAGGGCTGAGTACAAGAAAGGAAATGGGAAAGACACCTACACTGCTACTGAGCACAGCTTACACGTGACCTGCAACTCAAGCCCCATGTCTGCTAACAACAAGGCAACCTGCAGTACAGGCTGGAGTTACACAGAACAGGGAAAAACCAGCAAGAAACAGAGGTGTCTCAGAGAAATCTTACTGAAGTTACTCCACCCAAGCTCTGGTCCAGCATGGGCAAACCAGACAGCAAGATGAAGCACATACAAAGGGGAACTAGACCTACCTTCTCTCTCCTGGTTTAGCAGGACCCACCAAGAAGCAAAACAGCTTGAGTTTCTTCTGCTTGGATCAGGCAAGGCTATGCATGTTCCCAGCTCAGGTCTAGGAAGAGCCAAATGCTCAGGAGAGGTGCACAGGCTCCTCTCCAGTGCCAGCCCGCTTCCATCTTTTTCAGACACTCCTGAGTCCTGCCAGATGTTCTGCCTGTTGTGATGGACTAATCACCCAGAAAAGAATGGGCCAAAATAACCATTTTCTCCTACTGCTAGCTGAAGGGAAGTGGGCAGCCCTCTTCTGGGGCTGGGTCCCTGGGCTCAGACTCTCTTGGGGAGAAGCGAGCTGCAGTTAGCACCCAGTGCCAGCGCAGATGAATGCCAAACAACATGAACAATTACAGAAGTAAGACAAAATCATCGATCAAAACATTGACAGCAGCTAGACAACTGTGTGCACAGTTACTCTATTTGCTGACTCAAAAGCAGGCTGCATTCCTCACTTTGCCTGCAGGAATTCCCTGAAAAATATGCTCACTCAGTTTGGCAAAGGGCATAACACAATCTGCTCCCAGCCCTGGGAAGGAATCTCTCGATGCCAAGAGTCAAGGAGGTAGGGAGCACCACTGTGGCTGTTCCACAGACCTCGGTTCACCAACCAGAGACTTTCTGGAACAACTGCTGAGCCCAGCTGGCTGCTGGGGTATCAAGGTGACAGCACAAGTCATTTGAGGGTAGCACAGCATGCTGAGGAAGAGGTGTGATTCAATGTAATACCTGTACGAGATCCCTCCGTCCCACAGCCAAGGCTGAGGCAGCATTCTTCTGGCAAGTCTCCTGAATATTATTCACATCCAGTCTAAAAAGAAAGGAGATAAGCTCAGCTCTGGTTGGCATGTTACCTACAAAGGTGAGTACAAACGTGAGGAGTGATGGGGGAAAAAGTGGGACTGGCAGCAGCGAGTAGCCCAGAACTTCCAGATCAATATGAGCCTGCATGGCCAGGATCCCACCCTTCCTCCCCTGTTATTCAGTGATCACTGCCATCCTTTGGCAACTCCCACTATTGATCTTCTCTAACACACTGCACATCAAGTTCAGCTCCAGACTAGCTGGGATTGATCCTAAGAGGCACTGCTTCCAAGGAGATACCAGACCAAACCTGTGCCAGGGTATCACCAAGCCAAGGCTGACTCTTGTCCCTAGGAGCTGGTGCCATCAGTTACACAGTCCTGTTCCCATTCAGCCTGTTGTTCTGCTCAGACTGACCCGGAGGGAGACGGCAGCACGCTGTGGAGAAGCAGGCTGGTCTGCAGCCTGTTCCCTGGTAGGACAATGCACCCATCGGGGAGTCTCCAAGAGGCTGACAAGGTGGGTTGAGGAAACTCAAGTGGACTTTCCTGTTTATCTTCAGAAATCTTCCTGAGACTCTTGAAACTTTCACTGCTTAAGATCTTACAGCAAATGGAAAAGGGTCAGGCTGTTTATACATGAGATACCAGGAAAGAAAGGTCCAACAGTTCTTTTTGAAGAACATTCTTTTCAATAATATAGAAAAGAGAGAAGGAATATTTTTTTTAATATTTCTCCTCTCTTTTTTCCTTCTCCTCCTTTAAGAAGAGAAGCCTGCTTCTTCCCTGAATGTCCACAGATTGGAAATTCTGTTAAGTATTACCAAAGCTAAGGAAGCAAAGAGTCAGGAACAGAGATTTTGGAACTATCTGAATTAGACTGTTTGGAAAAAGAAGCTTCTTGCTTTAAAAAAAAAAAAAAACCAAAAAACAAACCCAAACATAACTTCTCCATCCTTTCCACTAAAGCAGAACTTGCTGTACAGACACTGGCATGTACAAGCAAGTCTCCAAGTGAATGGGGCACTCCAAACACTTCTGAAATTACAAGGCCTGATAAGCTAATAACCGTTTATAGTTTAAATATAGACTAAATATAGTCTATATTTTAAAATCTCATTTATTGGGATTTTTAAGCCTGTGCCTTTAAGTGTGGAGTTTAACATGAGATCTGAAAAAGAATACAGCAATACCAAAGACAGCTGCTTTCATCTGGAAAAGGATGCCAGCCTGTACTCACATGTAGAGCTCTCCCAGCAGCTTGTGGACAGGCAGCAAGCAGGAAATATCTTGGATAATAACTTTCCCAGCAGCTTTGATGGGTCGGTTGTTGGCATCTGTCCCCTCTCGCTTGCTTTTCCACCTCCTTGATTTCTGCAGAACAAATGGCAACGTGTTACTGGGGAGGAGGACAGCAAGGCTTCTTGGGCCAGGGAACAAAGCACTAGGGTCAGGAATAATGCAAGCAGCACCCAAACCTGCCTCTCAGAAGGCTCTGCGTTACCCTGGAAAACATCCATGACATGCCCAGGAGAACAAGAATCTCCATCTGTAGGAAGTGAAAAGCAGGTCAAGGCAGCGAGCTCAAGGTCAAACTCACTTCAAAAAGTATTTTGTGAGTTCTCCTGTGAAAGCCAATAAGAGAAGAAATCAGCATCGGGATGCCAGTCAAACCTGGGCAGGTTTGGCAGGAGGACACTTGGATTATTCTCATTAGAGGTCTGGTCTGGGAACCCTCTGCACACAGACCACCGCTGACTTCAGCCAACATCAGCACAGAGACACGTGGGAGGCAGGTCCTGCTCACTCTTAGCTTCAGGGCAAGCTGACAGCTCCAGATTGTCTCTTTTGGCCTCTCCTTTCAGTGCATGAGTACAGCCCTGCTCAGCGCCAGGACAGGGCTCCCACCTCCTGCTTTATCAACTGCTTCAAGCAAACACCTGGCAGGTGATAAAGCTGGGCCCAAGTTTTCCTAGCAAGGATCCTTAGCTACCATGCTTACAGCTACTTACAGCTGGCTCAGGACATAAGGGGCAGGGGGAGAAGAAAGGAAAGCAATCAACACAAGGGAACAAAAACAAGAAGCCAAGATTCCCAAATACTCCCCGTAACAGACACAGAGGGACCAGCTTAATGCCAAGTTGCAAAAAGCTACCTCGGCTGTACCAAGCACCGGAGAGTATTTGGCTGGTATCCTGGCCTCTTCCAGCTCCTTGCTCTAGGAGGGTGAGGAGGAGGGATGAGAGGATGTGCGGCAGCACGACAGGCAGAAGGCACTGGAGCTCTATCAAAGGAGGACGCTTTGCAATGCTGCTCCCCCATGGCATGTTCTCTCACTGACACACGGTGTCGATGCTCCTACGCAGAAGTGTCTCCTGGTCAAACTCAGGGTGTCCTGAGACACTTGTGGTGAGGCTTCCCAGCCCCCTACCCGAAGCAGAGCAGCCCCTTTGAAGGAGCCAGCAAAACAGCCCTGTGCTGGTGGCTCTGCAAGGCAGGCAGAGCTCAGACACGCAGCACCTCGGTGCTCCTAAAGAGCAGGCTGGGCTACAGGAAGGGCAAATCTTTGGCCTTGCAAGAAGGGTCACCTCTACTGTGGATGTCTGGCCAGCTCTGGGATGGCTGGGTGCCAAACTGCCTCTGACCTTGATCATGCAATCCTGTAAGAACCTGGGCAAGCTTATCCCAGACACAAAATGCCCTTAAAAAAAAAAAAAAAAAAAGGGGCAAACAAACTAATAACCTAAGCAATTAATTTCTGCTTCACTGCCTGTCTGGCCCAAGCTTAGGCCAATGTGCTGAGGAGGTCTTGCCATGCTGAGCATACCACTAGCACATGCCACAAGAAACAAAAAGGATGTGTTCCTGCAGTCTCTCTGGACACTGGGTCACTGAGGCTCAGAGGCTCAAGCACAGGCTTGACAGTAAGTGAAAAAGGTGTTTCAGACTTCATGGAGGCAAAGGTGGATTTTTCTAGGGATACTCACAGGATGGAGCATCACCAGTTCCCCTGATCTTCCACCACTCCCCAAAGTAAAGAGGAGAGGAGTCTGCCTGCTGCCCAGTATTTGGAAGCGCTGAACACTGGTGGAAACGGGGCTGTCAGCGTTCAGTGCTATGGAAAAGCTGGCTGACTAGGGCCTAACTCTGTTCTCTGCCATGTCCTCTCAAGTCCTAATCCACCCAAGCAGAATTTACCTGCTGTATTTATCTGTTACATCCCTCTGAAGCTGAGAAGCACTCTGCAGTGGGAGGTGGCTAGAACACGGTTGGGTGGGAAATCAAACTCCCTTCAGTCCATCAGTTTCTAATCAAGGTCCTGTCTGGATCAGCTCTGGCTCTCTTACCGTTGGGCAGACTAGACCTCTTCCACTAACACCTAAACTCATAGCTAACCTTCCCGTGCTGAAGGATGTGGGCTGTATTACAACAAGGTTCCCCAAAAACAGTGGCACCTGTACCTCATTCCTTGTCAGGGCAGCCATATACCGTCTCCTAGGTGCAGCGAGGAGCTGCTGATGCTGCCAAAAGCAATACCTGAGCAAAGCTTGGGAGCCCCAGCACAAGGACATGCCAACAGGACAAGAGTGCAGGTACTGTCCTGGAAGGGCTACCAGGCTTCTCACAAGATCGTCCCATCAAAAGCTATGATCTGTGCTGTGTCTGAACAGGCATTTGAAGCCGGGCTTGCAGACGCAGAACCACATTCTGTAGGTCTATCACCAAGGGCTTCTAGAGCTTGGCAGGTAATTTGGAGAGCAACTCGCCACCTCCCAGTCATCCATAAGCCAGCTGCCCCCAGGACTCGCAGCCGATGCAGAGATCCCTCTGACCACAGCAGCTTCACTGCCCCATCATTGGGAACAGATTCAACCTGATCCTGCCCTCTGCAAGAGCAGACAGAAGAAGCCTTCCAACAGGCATTTCAAAGACTAGAAACACGGACAACACAAAGCACTTTCCACAGGTAATTCAGTCACTTTTTTTTTTAATGACAACAAATGAGAATGAGAATGGAAAAAAGAGATCCCACAAATGGTTTCCACTGCTTGCTGTTAGCGTATCACCAGACAAATGGAGACACTAAATGCATCGGAACCCCCTAAAAACTCAGACTCACAACAAAACCATCCTGTTTTCTTCCTCTTAGCACTGCCTACTTCCTGGCAAAAAGGGAAGCCCTATTTCTTTACTGCTGCAGCTCCTGGAGTAGAGTCAGTCGAAGGCCACATGGCCTGCCCAGTACTACACTTCCATGAATGCTACTTCCTGCCCCTTGAGGTTGAACAGAAGAAAATCATAATTCTATAATTAAAAATCATGATTCTATACAGCCACACGTAGAATCACCAGTAAAAAATGTCTGGGTTTTTGCAATTCAGGTTTGCCTCAGCTATGGCAACAAAGTGTTAGAAAAAACCACAATCAGAAGTATAGGAACCATCATGGATGAGGTAAAGCTCATCACCACTGACAGCAGCAGCTCTGCTTTGAACCAAATAATTGCTGGTGTTAATTACAGGAGTAGCTCTCCACCAGGCAGTATTTGAGCACTTGTAACAGGGATTACCAGAGGCAAGGAGAGCTCCAGCTTGGGTCTGTCTGATCAAGGTGCACCACAAGCTTCCTCTCTCCCTTCTGCTTCACCTCTTCTCCCAGGAGAAGCTCCCACTATGGTGTTATCAAAAGGTGTCACCGAGGCTCACAGGCATTGGGGAAGAACAGAAAACACGTCTCTTCCTAAGGGCTGGAGCACAGGTCATGAGGGGGAGCAGGGAACATAAAGGCTGGAGCTGAGGCAATCAACATGCATGCACCAAGCTAACTATGGACAGCTGAAGATCAAAGACACAGGTCTTCTGTACTGCCCCAAACGTTTCTAGCTCTTTGTGCAGTCCAGAATCCATGCCAAGGGGAACTGCATCTACCCAGCTGCTCCTGAGAGTTTAAGGAGAGGAAGAAAAGAAAGAAAATAGCTACAGTGATAGCAAATTAAGGCTCATCAGTTCCTTAGAGCACCAGAAGGAAAGAAACCAGAGCATTTATGACAATCATGGGGTTGGAGGTGACAGCGGGGAACAGCACTGAATAATGACTAAAAAAGCCAGCCTGCACCTGCGCTATCATACCCAAGGCTGTAATTTGCTGCAATCTGAGGTGATAACGATGGCAGTAAATGGGTTACACGTAGAAACAGATAGCCCAAGAATAAGCCACCAACTGCTTCGTAGCAACCACCATCATCACTGCATACTCAGCAGAAGGAGTGACAAAATACCGCGTGCCTGCTTGGAAAGGAAGCCGAACAGTTGGGTGTGTGTGTGTCTTTGGATCCTGCAGAGGCAGGCAGTGTTCTAAGTAGCATTGTGAAATGTAAAGTGCCTGTTACACATAAGCATATGCAAAATTTTGGGGTTCGTGGTATAAACAGGTGTTAGTAAGGCAAAGGGAAGGGTTGCAGAAAGAAGGGAACGGACTTGATGCCGAAGATTAAGCTGCGATAAGGCATTTACAAAATAAAGAGTTAAGCCTGCTCAAAGTCAGGTCCAAGCTGCTTCTAGTTTTATTTCTTTTTCAAAATAAAATTTAAAAATTGCTGCCTCCCTGGAGAAAGCTGTGCTCCTTTATTCTGAACAACTGCCTACAGGTGAGCTCCCCCATGCAGGTCATGCAGCACTGCCTGGATTTTCTCTTCAAAATAATCAATGTTTACTGTTTCCAGTATCTCCCACAGCCCCAGGCACTTTCCACAAAGGAGCCAAAAAATCTGAGGCACTTTTGAATCAAGTGCCCCACAGCAGAAATATTTCTTTATAACTTCCATCAATTAATAGCTTGCACCTGCCCTAAAGCACAGGCATTTCTGAACTGGAGGCTAGTCATTACCTAGAAAGGAGAAGGAACTATTCCTTCTTCTAGACTTGTTAAGCTCTTGCTTCCCTGAGCACCTTCAATGATGTTGAGCTCTTCTTCCAGACGGAAGGCACTTGGTCTGCACAAATCATCCACACCTCTCTTCATGCATGCCTGCACCTTCGCCTTGGGCACTACTGCCCATTTTAGAGGGAGTGATTAGCCCCTTCCAAAGGTTATCAACAAATACAATCAGTCCTTCAGGCTTGGACTAACCCATGTATCATTTTTTAAGTATATATTACACAAAATTATAACTTTACCACATCACTACTTGTTCTTCCTTCCAAACCAGTGGTAAGGGAATTAAACTGTGGTGCTTTATACACCAGACTTTACCACACCACAAGCTGGCAAGTTCCTTGCTTGGTTTTCTTTCTTTCAGTCTGTTCTTTATCCAAGACAGAACTTCATTTCTTGCCCCAACTGCTCACATTTCTTTATTAGTTCTTTGCAAAAAGCCTTGACAGAGTCAAGTAAATTACTTCTGGTTTCTCTCACCTATTATTTGCTAGTATAGTCTTAGAGCTGTTGTAATTAGGAAGGCTTGATCCTATTATACCATGTTAAATTAGGTGTTAAAGGACTCTATTTCATTCCCTCCTGCCTTATGAAGAGATAGCATGAAGGACAGCAGCTGTGAAAAACCAGCTGTTCACACAGATGTTAAGAAAAACGGACCTAAAAGATCATCTTCAAATTGAAAAGGAGTTTTCTAAGCTTTGCCTGTGCTTGGCAGATGAGCGGTGAGATAGTAATTGCCCAAATTTACAGCACAGTTTGAGCAACGCTGGTATCATCAAAATGTTCATATGATTGATGTTCAAGCTTTAAGGACACATGGACCTGACTAATGGAAAACAACTGTCGAAGCAGCCTCAGAAGGGCAGGTGCCAGGAGGAGGGAGTACCTGCCAGGGTACTGGAAGTGCAGCCACTCAAACTGAATGCAGGGTGGTGCAATTCCAAGGGCTGAGAGAAGAACAAAAATTAAGGAGAAATTTTGTTTATCGCTTCAGGAAATAAGATTTTTATGGGGCATTGTGCTGAGAATAGGCTGTCATTTTAATGAGATGACAGATTGTTGTCAGCAACTCAACCAGTTTGTTTCTTAAGTAAACTCTGAGGTGATCCTCCCCCTCCAGCAAGGCTTCACCATTTCCAGAAATGAGGTGTTCTAATGTCAGCCTCATCAGGTGGCTGATGATGCATAATAATAATTCAGCTCCTCTGCAGTGCACCTTCTATTTCTTAGAGGTTGATCTTTTCTTAACACTTTAAATTACCCCTTGGCATCCTTTCCTGACTGCCAGGCCAGGTAAAATAGACATGTTGTAGGTCAGTGTCTGTACCCTGCAAACTAGTGTCTGCTCCTGTCCACTCACACGTGCGTTCACTCTTACTGAAGCCCTAGGCCCTGTGTGGAGTGCAAGTCCCCCACCTCTGTCCAGGTTACTCAAAGGCAGGCAGGTGGCATTTTATTCTTGGGCCCTCGGGCAGAAGACAGGGTTATATCAAGGACAGTATTAGCACAGCGCACAGTACCGGGAAGTCGTTAATTGCTTGTATGGACCAACGTCGCCGGGCAGAGCGAGGAGACATCTGTATGTGAAAACGTTATACCCAGGAAAAGGGAAGAAAGACACCAAGAAAATTAAAGACAAAAGGTAAATAAACTGAAATGAAAAGTGCCCTGAACCAGCAGAGTAAAAGACACTGTACCCAACGGTTCTGTTACACAACGAATAGCTGTGAACTATGATCCCCGCTTTCATCCACACCCAATTGTACTGTGTACTCATACCATGAACTGACAGCCGAGCAGAGGACAACACCCTGGTGCCCCACCATGCCAGCCTCTTACTCTAACCAGTTTTACTCCTCTTGGCTGAAGAGGAAGGCAGCTGAGTGCAAACTGCATCATTTTTAACCCAACTGTCCAGCCCCATGGCACAGAAATCTGCAGGAAGCTAAATAAACACTCCTGCTTACTCCGATATCCCTTTAATGTCCAGCATCCTCCAGGACTTCATTCACTGGAACTTGCTGTAGCTGTTCACTTTCATTTTAAACAGTAAAAGCCATATGTCAGGATATTAGAAGGCTACTTGGCAGGGCCATGTGGAAATTGTCGTTACGGGTTGAGGAACTCACTCAGGTTGAGGGAGCAATCAAATTCACTGATTGACTACGCGGAATAGCTCCAAAGCAGCCTTTCATTACAAACATTTCATCAAGTACTCAATGCAGGATTATAGCAACAATAAATGGAATCTCTCAAAGCACATTAATGTGCATTCACTTGAAAAAAAAATTATGTTATATATTCTTATTCTGTAAGACCCAACACAATAAAAAGGGTTGTGTCACGTGCAATCTATTTCACACTTATTTCCAGCTGATGACAGGCAGTCAGGACCATTGGCCATGCCTTCAGCCTCTACCTTCCCTTGCACCTCACTGCTGGGAGAAGCCCACAGTCAGGGAGCCAAGGGGTGAGGGTGGCTGGAGGACCCCATGGAAAGAGAGAGGAGAAGACTCTGCAGCCTTGTGCTACAGGATCCTCCATGAGGCCACACAAGAGGAGAAAAGGGTCTGCTGAAGGAAATTCAGTACAGTGGAGAAGCAAAAATAAGCCCAGTCCCCCTGCAAGGTCCTGCTCTGCTGCAGGCAGCCACTGCTGCCAGCGTACACCTCTGTGTGCCACCAGCCTGAGAGGTCTGCAACCAGGTGGGCACCAGGCAAAGCCTGTGAAGGATTTCCTGGGAAGCAGCAGTTTCCAAGTCCAATTCCCCCATGGGAAGCATGAGGACACTGCTGTCACCACTCCTGTGTACAGCTGTCCCTCAGGCAAGGCTGAGCTGTCCCTAGGTCCCCATGACCCTCTAACAGGGGAGAGAAAAAACACAGCCATGGCACCTTCTTGAAGAGACATCCAGATTTGAAACATGGATGGCATTGCCACAGTAGAGATACAGCTTCTCCTTTCTGCTGACTGCTATTCCTTAGTGGGTTTTTTTTGAGTGAAAAAGAGGGAGGAAGAAAGGAGGAGTGTGCATGTGTGAATAAAAAGTGAGAAACATATATATATATATATATACACACACACACACACATACATATCTCCATGTCTCTGTGTGTGCATATATATTCATATTTACATTTAAAGGAGCACAGAAAGGCTCAGAGCCAGATTTAGTTTCATTCTGGTTTACTAAGAAGATCTTGACTGGGTT
>NW_010331287.1:28376-33431 GCF_000700745.2 Antrostomus carolinensis | reverse complement strand
CAGCTCTCCTGTCGTTATGGGAACATGACATATTTCCTGTCTAGCAATGGGCAAATTCCATTTGTCTGCTAACGGTAGCGATGCCAGTGGTTGCTACATGGGATTTAAATACCTGGTTATCGCTGACAAATTCAGTTTTGGGGGTGGAAGTTATATAACGTGAGAGTTTAACACACACCATTTCCGTTTTTATTTAATGCAAATATAAAATCCAAGTTTCAGAGCAAGGAGCTAACTGGATTTTATATAGAGCCTGGGCTTTTGAAAATCCTCACAATTAAATGACATAAAAATATGTAGCATTGATCATGACATCAACTCCTAAAGAAACAGAAAACCTTCGCTCAAGGGAGATACAGGGATTTTGTGGGTTTTGGGGTTTTTTTTTGTTTTTTTAAACTATTTAATCTGCAAGAACATTCGAGTTAGTTCCCTGCTAGGGCCTTTACGTATCTTCCAACCCAGCATGCGAGGAGATAGCTTGGCAGGGAAAGGGGAACACAGGAATTTTCGCTGGCATTCAGCAGACCTGGCTACACGCACACTTTGTTCTCTTGAATTTTTTTTTTCCCCCTGACAAAAATCTTCTTGCCATCAATACAAGGGCTGGGGAGACAGGTCACATGAAATTGCACCAAGCTGCTTCCACATGTTATTTTTAGCCTTGTCTGTCACCTTAGAGAGCTGCGTGTCAGCGACAAGCACACTGAAGAGGATAGAGGTAGCTCTTTAAATAAACTCTCCTGCAAAGACTAGAAGAGGCTGTAATTCTGGTACCAGGCAGCACCTTCTTCTCTTCTCACCAAAAAGAGGTTTGTGTGGGGAAAAAAAAAACAACCAGCACAAGGACTCTGAGAGCCTTCTGGGGTATGGAGGCAAAGCTTGCAATGGGGAGAGAGGTCGCCCCACGGCTGGTAGGTGTAATGACTAACTCATATCAGGTAAGCAGGACAGAGTCCCAGAGGGGTCAGCTGTCGTGTCCAGGACTAGTGGAAAATTCAGACCTCTTGCAGTGCCCAGGAAGGATGAGAGCTCAAAGCTCTGACTCTTCCTCTGCTCCCGGGATAGGAGTTCCCAAGCTCCGCTGCAGCAGAGTGCAGACAGCTCTTGGCTTTCCTTGGGGTACCTGGAAGCTCTCCATTGCTGCAGTAGATACGTGCCCTCAACATGGACAGTGGGGAAACTACTCAAATTCTCAGGCTCTCGGTGGAAGCTTACTGTATTTTTACAAGCCACTTCACCCCCTGCTGAAGCATTGAGAGTTTGTTTCTGAGCAAGCTGCACGGCCAATTAATCCCACAGCATCTGCTCCAGGCACACGGGGCCCTCAGCTGCTTCAGAACTATCCTACAGCCACCCTGCAATTACCAACAGGTCTTCTTCACCCACTACATCCCAGAAGAAAACAATCCCACTCTCCCAGCAAAGCTTTGCTTGTAAACAGCAACAAGAGCAAGACCTACACCTCAACCAGAAGTACATGGATTGGAAGATCTTTGGAGAATCATGTAGGAATGATTTTTGTTTAAAACAGTCCAAAGGGGCACATATCCCTGAAAGAGACATCTGTAATAGAAATAACCCAAATACAACCCATAATCCAGAAGAAGTTGTCAGTAAGCTGCAGAGAGCCACAACCCTTTGCAGTTACTTGCAACAGGGAGTGCAGAGAAAAGCGGAGTTGCCTCCAGGTGCTTATCTGGAGCCTACAAGTTCTTAAGGGTGAGATTTTAACCCTAAGTAATGCAAAGGGAGACAGTGTAATGCACTGAAGGAAGCTGTGATGGTCAGTGTTGAGAGATAGCAAAATAAGTAGGTCAAATGCTAGAGAGGATCAGTAAAGAAATTACTAATAGGAGATAAATCCATGTGACATTTTTACAGAGCTGCCTGTAAAAGGATGCCTTCTTCAGAGGAATACAAAGGTTCTGTCACCAGCAATGCTCACAGCTACATAAAAGGAACACAGGTCACAAAAGCTGAAGTGTTAGGAATGGCTTTTTGTTCTAGGACTTACCCTCTCTTTGTAGTAGAAGGAGCTAATGGAGACCTGCTCCTTCTCGCTGCGTGTTGGACTCCCACTGTACAAACGCAGATTGCCTGGAGTCTCTGTGCGGATCTTCATTGGAGTAATGAGGCCACTGTGGTATGCTGATAAAGCTGACAGGGACCTAGAAACAAGAGAATACACTTTTGGGAGCTCTTACACTCACCAAATTGCCCTGGAGGCTCACACTGACATCTCCACTAAGCTGCTAGCAATGTTTCAGGTGTGTTGAAAGGAGCCTCTGCTGAGGACCGGTGATACAAGGGACCAGGCTCTGTGTCGAGGACACAGCTAACACTAGAGGTCACTGCTTTCTGAGGGTCAGTAGCTTCAGTGTTGGATATGATACTCTCCTGCCTTCCTGCCCGTGTCAGTGGCACACCTCAAAATGCAAGGCAGGGTACTCACCTGGGTGTGGGCTCCGTCGGGGACACTGCGCGGTGCATGGTCATGGGCCTCGTGAAATACACCAGGTACCCTGAAGAGACAGGACATGGCATAAAGATCATGCAAGGAAATTACCCAGGGGTGGTTTACACAGGGAAACCTGTTCCTTTAAGGTAGAGTCAAGGGGCTGAGTGCCTATCCACTAACCTGAGTGCTTTTAAACTACAAGCAGACAATCCCATTTTCTCAACCCAAATCTACTCCCTGCAAACCCATTAAAGAGCAGGTTTTGTTGAGATGACTTTCTTAAAAGCACCAGCTCAAGTGGCTTACAGATGTTAAAGACAGTAAAATAAAAGGAACAAATACATACTCATGTTTCAAGTCTTCACCAGAACCTGTCAAGGACTTTGACACTCCAGAGGCAAGTGAGGTGATGTTTAGCTACACAGAGAAACTGCTGCAGCTTGTATGACTCTTCCATTCAAAAGCATAATCCAAGCCAACTGAAGCCAACTCCAAAGCACCCTCACAAGCCCCACACCCCATTTGTTACAGCACCTCAGCCTCCTGCTCTTGCAAGAGGTTCAGGACTTAGCATGTTTCATTGAGTCTATTCAATGGATACGGCTCTGTTTCACTTTTGCTGGGAATTTGGTGAGGGCAGTACGAAGAGCAGCTTTCAAAACATGCTCAAATCGGGATGTGGTCAGGTCTGGAGGAGGTAGGCTTGCATCTGAAACAGCTCAGTGAAACCTGACAGCTCTTACTCAGACCTTAACCTGGTTTTTAAGGATGATTTTTGCACCGTACGCTCTCCTGGAAACCTGGACATGAAGTTTCCCAATGACCTTGGGAAACCTATTTTGGACAACAGAAAGGGTGCAGAATGAGAAAAGAGTGGTTAGTAACAAGAATATGGCTTCAGCAAGGGGTAAGTTCAACTCTAAATCACAGTAATTTTGTGAAGACTGAGAGCCAGAATATGTCCAGCAGTTTGGTGCTGGTAGGAAAGAACTAGGCAAGGAAGACAGTTATTCCCAGTCTTCTGTAAAAGGTCTGTCAATGCCTCTGGCATGCCAAACTCTTCAACTACTCCTGGATTTCCAAATCTTAAAATCCTACACGCAACACTAACTGCAAACAGTTGCTAACTAGTCTCGTTATCTATAAACTTATCACAACATCACTACTTTAATACCATTTCTCACTCGTTGCATGGCAGTGACTAAAGCCTCCTTTTGTTCAGAGGCAAGTGTTCCCCAAGATATTAAAAGGGCCATTCCCCAGGTAGCTGTTGTAATGTATCAGCGATGGGGCTAACCTGCACCACAGAACCTGGCTCCAGAGGTCCGTGGAAATGGGATGTTAGAGTCCTGGTAGGAGCCATAGGCATTGGAGACACGGGCGAAGGTGGGCAAGGGGGGCGTTACCGAGTTTGACAACGCGTAGGGATTGCTGGATGTGCTGTCCTCTTGGTTCTGAAACAGAAGTTACCCAAGGTCACACTCCTGCTGTCACAGGAAGGAAAACCAGCTGGAGCACTGGGCCTTGCCTCACAGAATGTGCTCATCCTTTGAGCCAGAGCAGATTAAACACAGAGTGTGGTTACTGCTTTGGCTGCAAAGACACTCGCAAGCACGTTTACCTTTAAGGAAAGGGCTTTTCTGGCTGTTTTTCCAGAGATTTCTCTCCCACCATAGCCATGTTGAAATGCAGAGCTTAATGTGGGGTGAAAGAGTGGAAAACTATACAGAAAACCTGACCTTCAGATTCCAGATATGGCTCTCAAGGCAGGGAGCTGAGATAAACCTGCTACCTCAGTGATGCAAGTGAGACAGTCTCCTTAAACAGGAACACCACACAGTTGTGGGGGGTCAAATGCAGACTGGGAGCCTTGAAGTGAGGAAGGCAGGTGGTGTGAAATACAGGGGAATCTCAGGCCTATCCACAGGAATTTGGGGAGAAATCTACATTTATTTGGACAAAGAGTACTACAACTTAGGTCTAAAGGAATTCTTTAAAGGCAGTGGCACCTGGCTTGAGTCATCAGATTTCCATACAATGGAGCAAATCCTCACTCTTACAACATTACTGCTGAAACCAAACAGAATTAAGCCTTTCCATGTAAAAAAAATCCCCTTTATTTGTGATGAATAAACAAAACCTCTCAGAAAGAAAACCTGAGGAGACTCTCTAGTCTTTTTCTGAATGTTAAAAACACCCATTCTGGTACACTTCACCCACACACAGACCTCATACCTAACACTGGGATGCTGAGTAGGTATCACAGATCTCTCAGCGAAGGGCAGAGTGTGACTTGGATTTATCTGCAGAAGCATCATCCCTATGAAACCTCAGCACAAGGCTTCAGAAAAAACAGATTTTCACAGCTTCCACCCCCCCCCCCAAGGGAAGAAAACGAAGACCCTAGAATAGGACTAGCAGGATCTTTGAGTGCAACTGAGGAGGTGAAGTCATCTGCCACTGCCTTTCAGATAAGAATGAATCCATCAGCTCCCTGAGACCTCTTATCTTCTCCCACAGATGATAACCATGCCCTGGCACTCAGTGAGATAAACTCAGAGCTGGGGAGCTACCATGCACCACTAAGATGCTCC